>NW_007259264.1:169488-259522 GCF_000164805.1 Carlito syrichta
GTGGGAGGTTCACACGGGGTCGGGAGGCGCCGGGGTCTGAGCAGCGCTCCAGAAGGGCCGCGGTCGTGTCGGGCCTGGGAAGTCTGCACGGGAGGGCGTGGAGGCGCGAAGCCACCTGGCGAGGAGCCTGGGGCTGCGCGACCAGCCCACGCCTCGGCCTGGCGGCTGCATCTGGTCTCCCCCAGCCCCAGGCAAGGCCCGTCGAGGAAGGCCCAGCCTGGCTGGCAGCCGGCGACCCAAGGCCCCCTCCTCTCCCCAGGCCTGGCACGGAGGAAGGCGCTGCAGGGGCGGCCACCGGTCAGCATCTTCCTGGACGGGTGGAGCACTTGTGTGCTCGGAACTTTTTATTCCCTCTGTGCCACCCTGCCCGCAGACCCCTTGGGTACGGATGACAGCAGGTCGGCCTGGCCTTCGCTCTGCCGGGACTCAGGCCAGGGCGCAGAAGGCAGGCCCACCTCCTGGTCAGTCCCCAGGAGCCCCATCTGGCTGGACCGATGGGAGGCTGTGAAAAATGAAGGATCCCGGTGGCAGGTGCACCGGGAGGGAGGCAGGACAAGGGTCAGCCTGCTAGTCAGGGAAGGCTTCCTGGAGGAGGAGGGGGGCCGTGTAGTGCTGAGAGACAGGGCAGGTGTCTAGGCAGAGGGAGAAAGACAGAAGTCTCAGCACAGCCAAGGTTGTCGGGGAGCCCACAGGCAAAGGCAGGGACCCAAAGCAGATGCATCCCCGGGCACCTTGGGGAAGACAGGAAGAGGCCCCTCACACCTGAGGACCACTTGACCCACTGCCCAGCTGCCTAGAGAGTGCAGAGCACAGATGTGTATCCCTGGGGTCCACCGCAGGGACTGCAGGAGTATGGCCAGCAGGAAACACATTCCAGGGGCTGAGGGGCCTGTCAATGTTGGGAGCTGGGCACTGCTGGCCAGAACAGAGGCCAACTCCAGTCCTCAGAATAAGCCCGCGAGGGGCTTCTCTGTGGGCCATAGTGCAGGGCTCATCTCAGAGGCCATCCAAGGCTTGCCAGACGTGGCCGTCAAGGGAGGTGGCTGAGTGTACGGAGACTCCGGGTGCGCCGATGCTGGTTTCCCAGCAGTCGAAGCCACAGCTGCTCAGGGCCTGCTTCGTGGCCTCTACCTCCGGCCGCTCCAGACCTAGGGAGGGAGAGTGGGTCACCACTAGCAGCCCCACTCCCAGAGGGGAAGCTTGTGGCCTTCCAGGCCGTGGTCCCCGCGTGCCGGAGTGCCCAGCCTTGCTCCTTCCCTGGGGGGCTCTGAGTCACACAGACCTGGTCTTGCCACGAACTGGCCATGAGGCCTCAGACAGGTGATGCCCCTCCAAGCCTTAGTGAACTCTCCTGGGAATGGGGCTCATGACACCTACCCTCCAGAGTTACTGGGAGGCTTAACAGACCATGTGGGCAAACTGCCTGGCATGGCACCTGGTACCCTGGGCACACTCCAGAAACACCAGCTCTCACCATTGCCGTCAGCCCTGAGCCAGGAGCAGACCCTTGGGGGTCACTGAGTGAGGGTGTGGCCACCTCCAGAGGCCTGGGGTCACCACTCAGGGTGCAGAGGGAGGTGCCTTGGGGTGGACGGGGGGCTCCATGCAAAGCAAAGGGGAAGGGAGGATGGTCACGGGGAGGGGGGAGAGAAAGAGCAGGGAGACCAGAAGGGGCAGGCAGAACACGGGGGAGACAGAGGTGGGCCGGAGCAGGCAGTGCCCACTGCATGCCAGGAGCCACCCTAAGGGCAAAGGCAATGGGGGGGTGTCACACCCCAGGCACGTGACCTGGCCTCAGGCCAACAGGAAGCCCTGTTGTTCTGGAGCAAGACGAAACCCCACCCTGGCCACATCAAGGCCAGGACGACGCCCTGGTTACTTCCCAGGCTGTGGCAGGAGCTCCTCCCACAGCCCAGCCCTGTGCCAGGCTCCCAAGCGCCCTCTTCTTAAAACTGTGAAATGACCTTGCCAGCTAGACACTCTCATCCTTATTTTTCCAACGAGAAAGCAAAGGTCCAGTGAAGTCACCTAACTTGCCCAAGGCCACTAAGCAGAGCCACAACCTGTTCCAAGGCCTCTTCTCCTCCTAAGGGAACTCTCTGGGTGGAACCCTCACAGAAGCCCAGGCTGGCAACTGGCCTGGCACCACCCCTTACCTGGCTTGAGGAGTGTGATGCCACAGCCACCGCCGCCTGCGCCTGTAAGCTTGCTGTGCAGTCCATGGGCCATGGTCACCTGGCAGAGTCGGTCCAGAGCAGCGTGGCCCACGCCAAGGGCATTCAGGTGGTGCTGGTTCATGTCAATGAGCTCCTGGGAGAGGGTTCCGCCTGTGAGCACGTGGCCACCTGAGGCCGAGGACCGTGCCCACCTGCATCTACCCCTCCATCTGCCAGCTGATGTTTTGGAACAAGTTAATGGCTTTGAATACCTGGCACACTGCCCCCTCCACTGGCAAAAGCAGCCCTCCTTCCTTCACAACCCCAGGCCTCGGGAAGCTGACCTCAACCTCCCAGACCCACAGTGAACACGTCCTAGGCTGGACCACAGATGCTCTGGCAACGGACTGGAAATGAGCATGTGGCCCACGGTGGGCCAATCAGGGTCCTCCCAGCATTTTCTCTGCCTCTTTCTGCTGGAGCTGCTGAACTAGCTGACTTCAGATTATGCTGCCAAGATGATCTGTCCTGCCCTGTGGCCAGAGAGTACACGGAAGATTGAAGAGATTCCCAACCGCATTCTTTCAGCCCTTGGATTGAGCTATACCTAAAGCCATTTATGTCTGGTCTTCTCAGTTAGGAGCCAACTCCTTTTCTGCTAAACCCACTTTATAACGGGGAAATTGAGGCTCAGAGAGGAGGTGACTTGCACAAGGTCACTGAGCTTGTAAGGTGCCAGGTAGGCCTGACATGAAGCCCCGCCTGCCCCACCTTTCTGTCATCTGCAAGAGAAAAGGTCTCCGGTAATACACCATGCCACCCTATAGCTGCCTCAGGGATTGATTTCAGAACAAGAGCTTGGTTGCAGTTCTGGCGAGGTCATGGGGGTGGGAAATCACTAGATGTTTGTCTAGGTTTCTTCCATTAGGCACAACAAAACTCCTGCTGTCCAAGGATCCAGCAAGATGCGTGTGGATGAAATAACAAAACAAACATATGCTACTGTCCGCACCCACGATGCACATTCAATTTACCAAATGCTTGTGACGTGCTACGGCTCTAAGGGTGAGACCCACCACACTTTCTGCCATGGGGAAGGGAAGAACGAGGCATCTGGAGCCAGGCGGGCTGGTTGCGTTTCTGGGGGCAAGGTCCTTGCCCTAGGCCTGCTGTCCCCGCATCAGCAGGGATCATAAGTGTCTGCCTCCCTGCCGTGAGGATGAGACACAGCAAGTCTTTCTCAATGCCTGGCACAGGATAAGTGCTCTGCAAACATCAGCTGCTGTTGGTATTTTTATGGGTACATTACAAAGGGGAAACTGAGGCAGAGTGAGGCAAGTGACTTGCCAAAGGTCACTGAGCTAGTAAGGCCCTGAGTCAGCCCTGGAGGCGGGATGGGCCTGACATGAAGCTCCTGCCCACCCTGCCTTCGAGAGCACCCTTGGCACTGGGGCCGCCCCCATTCCTGTGGGGAGCAGGCAGGGCCTGTGGTGTGTGGCCAACAGCCCCAAGCCCTGCTCCAGGGCCCTGGGAATGCCTGTGTGCCACGAGTTGCCAGTCACTACAGCATCTCCGCTGAGGCCACTTCGTTTGCCCACATGGGGCTGGCCAGCTGGTCAGGGCTGTGGCAGCCTTCCCCTGCTGCCTGCCTCGCACCCCAGCACTGCTAACAAACGAGCAGACAGGCATGATGGCCCAGTGGCAGCCCTGGGTGCCTTTCACCAGCCCAGCGGGCTGGATGTGAGTGGGGGCTTCTGGGGGCCTCGCTCTGCGCCTGAACACCACGTGTCACGCTACCGAAGCAGGTTCCAGACACCTGTCACATTCTGATCCAAAATCTGTCAAGGATCAGATGACAGGTTGTGACACAGGAGAACAGCTCACTGGTTTGAGTGCAAAGCTGTCCAGGAGCCGAGCTGCACATTTCAGCGGTTGCCACAGCCAAAAATATGCACAGTGTATAATCAACGTGCTGTTCCGTGGTGTTCTCCGGGGGCTCAACAGGGTGTATTTTAGGCAGTACTCTATCATTATTAATTTCCTACTCAAGGGGACCACGTTCCCTCCTTCCTACGTGGAGGGAATCGAGAGCCAGGAAGACAAAGGCTGGGGAGGGAGGGCAGAAGCACGGGAATCAGACGGAGCCTGGCACTGCGCGTAGTAGGTGTGCATTGAGGATCTGCTAATCCAGGAGCAGACAAGTCAGCCAGCGTGGCTCAGCTCAGCCACTCACCGGCTGGATGACCTCAGAAGCCCTCTCTCAGGTCTCCGTTTCTCTGCCGGTACATTGCGACAGCACACCTACTTCACGAGTAGGCTGTGGTGGGGATCAAGTGAGAAATCATTCGCCAAAGGTTTGGCTGAGCAGTGGCTTCTGGGCTGTGGCTGCAGACTCAAGTGCTGGGGCCAGGGAGGCACCGGGCAATGACTGCAGCAGGCAGTAAATCACAGAGGGGTGGGGACTGTGGTGATGTGGAGACTGCAGGGCCCCTGTGGAGGGCCCCTCCAGCCCCTCCCTGGACAGCTGCCATCCAGCCGCGCCGGCTCGGGCAGCCGCTGTCACTCTCCGAGGGCAGCCAGATGGCTCGCTGATGTCAGCCACATTCACCGGCCAGATAGGCCGTGTCCGAGGTGGGGCCCGGTCCTTGGCTCACGGAGGCCGTGGCACGCCAGGCATCATGTCTGTGCGTCACCCACGGGACCCCGGACATTCTTCGGACACTCCCATGAGGCCAGCAGAGGTGGCAGACACAGGTTCAGTCTAATCCAGAGTTCGTGGTCTCAGCCCCAACACTGGAATGATGCCCATGGTGGGACTGGGCTACCAAGACAGAAGAGTAAGTTCAGAACCTATCTGACTTGAAGCAGGAGGTCGCTGAAGAGCTGCTGAAGAAACACACGCAGGTGGCAGAAACAGCATGGAGGTGGCCAGGGAAGCCTGGACTCTAGAGAATGTTGTGTCAGCAATGTCCCCATCTACCAGAGCTCTTCAGATGCATGACCCTTAAACCTGGCCCTTCACACTTAGCATGTGCCAGGCACTGCCCCAAACTCCCAGCTGCCCTCCACTGCTCAAAAGCACCTGGAAGAGGCTGTAAGGCAAGACCCATGTGCTTGCTTGTGAACACAAACTCCAGGCCCAGCCCGGGGATTCTTTTTTTTTTTTTGAGCTGGAGCCCTTCTCCTGTCACCCAGGCTGGAGTGTAGTGACATGATCTCAGCTCACACAGCCTTGACCTCCTGGGCTCAAGCAATCCTCCCATCTCAGCTTCCCAAGCAGCTGGGACTACAGACATGTGCCACCATGCCTGGCTAATTTGTTTGACTTTGATTTTGTTTTTTTATTGATGAGGTCTAGCTATGTGGTCCAGGTTGGTCTTGAACTCCTGGGCTCAAGCAATCTTCCCGCCTCAGCCTCCCAAAATGCTGGGATCACAGGCATGCACCCCTGTACCCACCCAGGCCAAGGACTCTGATAGCCAGGTCAGAGGTATGGCTAACCCCTATGTTTTGGTCCCCGGGGATTCTGGGGAGCCGCTGTGTGGACTGAATAACCCGGCTGCTTACTTCCAGCACGAGGTACTGCTCCGGGGCTGGGGCCGCCACCATCTCTCCCAGCACGCGCTCGCACTCCACGGAGATGGCGTCTATTGAGGTCAGGAGTGGGGCCATGATCTCTGGAAACTGGGGAATGAAAGGACGCAAATGGTGTGTGAGGCCGGGGGCAGGCAGACACAGGACAGCTGTCCCAGCAGTGGGTGGAGGGTCGAGGTGTCCCCATGACCTACACCCTTCTCTGGGAAGTCTTTCCTTCCAGCCTGGTCTCCGCTTTGCCGGCTGCCCGATTTCAGGAGTGGGATTCTTGCCGCAAAGCCAGTGTGTCCAATGAGCCCAACCAGTTGCTTCAGGAATCCCCACCCCATCTCCTGGCCAGGCCATGGGCGCAGATAGCCTTTTTTCCTGCTGAAAACAGCCTTCCCAAAGCTCCCTGCCCCGCCATTCCCCTCAGCCAAAGCGAGACCTCAAAAATCCAAATGTTGTGTCACGGCCCTGCCTGAAATCTGCCTAGGAAGGGAACAAGAATCACCTTGATCAGCCTGTTCCTGACGCTGGCCACAAGGGCCTTGGTACTGCGAGGAACTTTGGTGTTGGTCAGCAGGATCTGGAGAACTGGTGGCCTGCAGGGAAGAGGAGGTGGGTCCATGCTGAACTCCAGGTGGAGAAGCAGCCCCAACTGGAAGCATTCTGGGACTCCACCCCACCAACACAAGGAGGGCATGGAGGTCCAGGGAGGCGACGTCAGACTGGGCAGCATGGGGTTCCCGCCACTGGCCACAGCTGTGTCTCCACCTCAGCCTGTGGGTGGATGGACACCCTCCCTTGGCTTTTCACTCATTTATTCATTCGGCTTTGGGCACCAACTACGCACCAGGCACGGCTCAGCCTGGGGACCAGGCCATGGTGGGGAGGGGCGGAGGCCGTGAAGGCTTTCCTGGGCCTGATGTGGAGGCTGAATATCGCGGAGGGTAAGAGCCAGTCAGGGCAAAGGTGGGATGGCAAGCACGGCTGGCAGGTGAGGCTGCCTGCAGACGCCCGGGGGGGGGGCAGAACGCTGCACACGCGTCAAGTCAGGTCAGAGTGGCCACGGCAAAGTGTGCAAGGAGGGCCTGGGCTTCTGTTGTGCAGGCCTCCTAGGGAGCTGGAGATTCAAACGGCCGGGGCCTGGCTGGACTGCACAGAGGGAAGGTGTCCAGGCCAGCTGGTGTAGGTGGCGCCCCTGCTGACAGAATAGGAGGCCTCCCAGCATGCTGAGTCCACTTCCTGCCTCGACGGCGCCGGGACCCCAAACTAGCTGTGGCTACAGGAGCCAACTGCCCTCGGCTGCCCTGGCCGAGCGGGCAGATGTCTCTGGACAGCCGCATAAGCCGACTCCAGGGAGCTGCATCCTCCCCCGGGCCCAGAGGGTGTGTAATCCCCCCTAAAGGCAGGGTGCCAACTGCCCGTGTGGCTGGCTGTCTCCGAAGGCCCAACCCACGCTTCTTGTAGCCCAGCCTGCCACTCAGTGTGCCGCAGGCTGGGGACGGAGGCCAGGGACTGTGGCTGTCTGGGCAGAAACAGCTGGGGCTGGGCAGAGCCCTTGATACCTTTATTCGCTCCCTTCACAGCTCAGGACTGTAAAACCCAGCTGGCCTGGAAAAGGCTGCCAGACCCTGCGTTATCTCACCGCCCATGAGCCCATGAAATTAATATCGATTCTCAGCCTTGGAGGCTGACTTTTTTTTTTTTAACTTTACAAAAGATGAACACTATATTTGGCTTTTCTCTTCCCTTCTCTTCAAAGACATGCCATTCCTCAAAAGGGCAGTGTTCTGGGAGGCTGCATCTTGAGCCCCTCCACAAACAATGCGTTTTTGTGTGGTGACGCAGCATGCGTGGCGGGGGTAGCTCGTCTTTCGGCCACCGTGGGATTAACATGGCTTCTGGGAACTCCCGCCATGCTCCTGGCCCTGCCCTGCAGCCGGCAGGCAAGGTGGGTTTGCTCTGAGTCCCCACACACCCAGCCCTCCACAAGCAGGCCTGCTACCAGTCTCACCAAACCCAGGGCTCTGACGCCATCCAGCGGCCACCACTCAGGGCGTGTCCGGTGAGGCCACTGTGCTCCGGGCCTGGCCCTGTCCCAGCCTTCTCGCTCACCCTGCCTCAGGGACTCTGCCCCTGCATCTCCTCGGCGGGGCCCTGCCCCCACCCAGGCTGCATAACTCACTTTAATCCCACCCAGGTCTCTGACTGCATCATCTCCCCCTTGCGGGCCCCATGCAATGGGCTCCCTCCTTTGCTCTCCCGTCCTGGCCCTGCCTGACCTCCTAAGGCACTTATGGCCACTGGACAAGCTCTCACAGAGCAGTTTGTAGTTGCCTCCTCCCACAAAAGCCTGAGTTCCACAAAGGTGGGACATTGCTCTATTCCCTGCTGAGGTCCCAGCATCCAGCACACAGTAGGTGCTCAATAATACTTGTCGGGCAGAGGAGTAAACCTGGCCAGCACAGAGCTAAGCACTGCATAGATACCATTTCTGATTTTGTGCTCAGGATCCCCATATATGAGAGGAGATGGCCAGGCATGGTGGCTCACACCTGTCATCCCAGTACTTTGGGAGGCTAAGGCAGGAGTATTACTTGAGTCCAGGAATTCAAGACCAGCCTGGGCAACATGCGAGACCTCGTCTCTGCAAAAAAGTCACCTGTAGGATCGGTTGAGCCCAGGAGGTCAAGGTCACAGTAAGCCGTGAATGTGCCACTGTACTCCAGCCTGGGCAACAGAGTGAGACCCTAACTCAAATAATGATAATAATAATCAGAGAGAAGGAGATCTCGGGAGAAGTTACCGAAGACACCCAGAAAGTACAGAGGTAGACACAAACCCAGGCCTGTAGACACAAACCCAGCCTCTGCCCGGTGTCCCACTGATGACCAGCTATCCCCCATGCCCACTTTGGAGACCCTCCATCGTTCCCCCAAGTTCCCCAGTGACTACACTCGAGTGCCCAGGCCTCATCCCAGTTGGCTTTCTAGCCCAGGGCCTAGCGCTGTACTTAGCCACCGAGGGAACGAAATGCCACTGCCTCCATGACGGAGGCCCCAGACCTGCAGCTGGAATTATGGTGCCTGCCACTGCCACTCCAGCAGCTTCAAAACCCTGAGGATGCTTCCTCTCCGATGGTGGCAGTGACCACCTCCCCTGACAGACCATGGGCTCCTGAGGGCGGGCCCAGACATCTCAGAGTCCTCAGCACGCTCCAGCTCCAGCTCTTCATGGATTCAGGACAGCCGGCAGGGCCAGCTCCCACTGGGGCCGAGACTGTACTGGCAACGCCCCCACCAGCATTGGAAGAATCTGCCCCGTGCTCCTCAGTGGCTCCCAGGTGGAGCAGGGACCAGAACTGAGGGGGGGGGGTCTTGCCCCAGGAGACGCTGGGCAATGTCTAGAGATATTTTTGGTTGTCACAACTGATGGGTACTGCCGGCATCTAGCAGGAGAGGCTGGGGTGCACCTCAGCTCCCCAAACATGCCCCATCCTAAGTGTCAGCAGTGCCGAGGCTGACGAGCCCTGACATGGAGCCTTGGAGAGGCAGGCTTGGCTCCTGCTGGCCGACAGAGCTGGGACAGAAGCCCCAGAGGTGCAGATAGGGGCCGGGATGCCACACCATGGCACCCAGGGCCTGCCGCCAGCTGTTGAGAGGGCCACCCTGGGAAAAGAAAGAGAGAGCCCCAAGCTCACAGTCACAGAAGGGCCCACCAAGGCAGCAGCGTGTCCTGGACAAATACTGCCACCAACTTGCCCGAGGGGACAGCCAAAGAGGCACCTGGCTCCCACTTGCTGCATACTTAACTCCCAGCACCCGACATCTGACTGTGGTGCAAACAGCACACAGGATGCTGAAAATGAACACGCACGTATGTGAATTCAGTGACTGCCAAGGGTCGGACACAGACTCACAGAAAACAGGCCAGCAGCTGCCAGGCATCCTACCCTGAGCCTCATGGGCCTCCTGTGGGCCTCAGTCCTGCCTCTGCCCTGAGGATCTATATCAGGACAACACTCATGTCCTGAGGCAGCTTCTGTGGGCAAGTCTGTCCTCAACCCTGCCAAGTGGAGAGCTCTTGGCCAGAGGGCCTAGGAGTCATCTTTCTCCTCCTAGGCCCAAGTACAGCGTCATGAGGAACATGGGAAGACAGGGAGTCTTGCCTACTAGGTGAACAAATGAACAAATGAAGGAATGAATGGTGAGTCGAGGGCCTTGAGCATGGTCATGCACGCCTTTCCCTCTATTCTCTCTGCCGCTTAAGAGCTGAGGTAGAGAAGGAAGCAGCAACTGCTATGGATCCTGCTTCCTGGGAGCCAGCAGGGGGACTGCAAGGTGGAGGGAAAGCTAGGGCCCCTCCCACACGATACTTTACAAGACATAGCGCTCTCCCTGACACCGCCATGCCTCTGGGCCCGGGTGTCACCCACCCTGAGTTACCTCTTTAAGGACGAGATCTTCCCTTGCTGGTATCGGAGCGCCCCTCCTAAAGGGGAGAACTGGGGGTCAGCGCGTGGGAAAGCTATCGTTTTCACCTCCTGGAAGAGAGGCCGGCCCCGGGATTGGGTGCGAGTTTCGCCCCGTCCAGGGACAGGCTGAACAACATGAATCGGCTCAACTTCAGTTACCAGGGTCCTGAGGGCAAGAAGGAGCCTGAGTTCTGCGGAAGTGCCCTCTCCCCAGGCCTTGGCTCAAGGCCCCGCCCCTCCCAGCTGCCCAGCTTCATCTGACAGGCCACCTGGGAGAGGCCCGGGGCTGGCCAGCCCACAAACAGGAGTCCTCACTAGAGGACAGGCCAGCTGCATGGTCTGCGCACTCCATGGTGATGGCCTAGTACTCACTGTGGCTGCAGACTCCCAGACCCCAGACCCACCCTGGAGATTCTGACTCGGGGTGTGAGGCAGGGCCCCAGGATATCCCTCATGCCCCTGAGCAGGAAATCGCTGTTTCCTTGGAACCCACTGAGTCTGTGCATCCAAACGAGCACACATGCCTGGGCACCTACAGCTATAGTAAGAGTTTACACAAAAAGGAAGAAAATAAACTCACGTAGCACGTACCCCAGGTGCTAATGGCATTGTCTACTCCGGAGGGGTTCCCGTGAATCACCCTCTCCCCCTGGAAGGCCCATTTGTTAATCAGTTCCAAGTCCTCCTCCATCCACCTGTGAAACAGAAGAACATTGTTATCGTGTGGGGGTACCGAGGACAGGAGCCGCACACCATGCGAGGTGGACGCCAGGAGGCTGGAGCCCAGCCCTCTCAGGAAGGACAAGACAGGCCTGAGCCTCCCTGCCAAGGGCCAGGCTGAGCCTCCTCCCTTCGAAACGCGCCTGCACGGCTAGAATAGCCCAGGCCTTGGGTTCCCGTGGCCCTGCTTTGCCTCCCACTTGCTGAGTGGCTCTGGGCTGTCACCTAGCCCCACTGAGCCCCACTCTCCTCTCTGGAGGATGATGACTCCAGCCTCCAGGGGCCTGGTGTGTGTGTGTCTTGTGCTGGCGAGGCACCTGGCGAGGTATCCGCGAGCAGTGGGGGTGGCCCTTTTGCACGCCATGGGAACCCAGCCTGCCTGCAACACGAGCCAGCAGGGTGGGATGCTTCCCAAGGCCTGCGAGCAGGCCCAAGTGCCATCACCACAAATCAAACTCCAGAGGCTCAGACACCCCCAGCGGGCCTGGTGCACACCAGGACGGCTCCCTTGCATGGAGCAGGTAAGGCTCATGAAAGCGGAGATGGGCCGACCCAGACACATGAGTACACTACGAGGAAGGATGATCAGCCAGCGCCCTACCCCGTCTCAGTCTGTCTCCTCTCTGTGGACTCACTGCCCCTCACGACGGAGAAGCCAAAAGGATTTGGGACCTCAGAATGATAAGGCTCAGTGGCGGGGTTACGGACACACAGTGAGTCTGTCTCATCCTACCTAGCACCAGACTCTACCAGCAACCCCGTGCAACTGCTCCACCTCTGCCCCTCCGTTTTCTCATCTGGAAAATGGGGATAGGAGTGTCTCTCTCACTAGGGATTCTGTGGGGTGGGAAAAACACACATGCTTTGTACAATGCCCAGGAAACAGTCTGTGCTCCCCCAAAACAGGCCCCCTGCAATCACAGTTCCTGGGTGACTCGAGGCCTGATTCGACCACTCATTTGCTGTGGCACCTGGGCCAGTCAACCACCCCAAGTCTCCTTCCTCATCTGTCACATGAGGGTTTCGGTGGCCCTTTAGCTCCCATAGTGGCTGTGAGGCTGTGGTGATCACGAGCGAACACTGGCCAATGATACTGAGAGCACGTGCCAAGCACTGTGCTAAACGACTTCTCAAATGGGCCACCTCCTGGAATCCTCACAATAGCCCCACAGGGAAGGCACGATTACTATTCCATTTCTACAGAAGGGGAAACTGAGGCTCAGGTAGGTAAACAGTATCCCAAAGCTAGTCACGGCTATGTCAGAACCACATCTGCTGACTTGGAGCCCAAGCTCCTAGCTACTAACCTCACGGTGCACACAAGATTTCACATGCATTTGTTCAGTACTTGTTGAAGAACTACTACGTGCCTGTAACCAAGCAGAGAGCAAAACACACAAGGTCCCTGACTTCTTGGCCCTTGGAGTCTAACACAGAGAGCGGAGGTCAGGAAGCCATCGCTGTACAACCAGAAACACATCAGTCACACCACAGCGTTTACATGGCAGGCGCTTCTGTAAGAGTAGGGCAAGCTGCATGGGGTGCACTTTACTCTGAGCTGGGGGGACAAGGGGGTGTCAGCAAGGCAAGGCATGGGGACAGCATTCCAGCCTAAGTGTTCAGCCTGTGCAGTGCCTGGAACCGGACCTTTCCAGGAACCGAAAGGCAGCCACGTGCCTGGGAAGAGGGGAACCATCCACATGGGCGGTAACCCAGGAGCTGACCCGGCCCAGGGCCCTGCCCCCAGCAGATAGGAGTCTTGCCCCTCCTCTGCACCCAGTTCCTTCTTCAGGGGCTTAGATTCAAGTCTTCAGAGGAGACTGGGCTCCAGTCCCTTCTGACACAGAAATGCAAGGAAGTGGGGTCTGGGGTTTGTTCCCCCAAGGGTGTTTTTTTTTTTTTTAATCAGTCTCACTCTGCTGCCCAGGCTGGAGTACAGTGGCATGATCATGGCTCACCACAGCCTCTACCTCCTGGCTTCAGACTCCTTCCACCTCAGCCTCCTGGGACTACAGATACATGCCACCATGCCCAGCTAATTTTTTAAAGTTTTTGTAGAGATGAGGTCTCACTATGTTGCCCAGTCTGGTCTCAAAGCAATCCTCTTACTTCAGCCTCCCAAAGTGCTAGGATTATAAGCATGGACCACCAAACCCAGCTCCCCAAGGGTTCTGAGAAGGAACGGCTAGTCTTCAGGGGAGGTGGCAGAACTGGTTAGAAGCAGTATGAGAAGGACTATACACAGGCACACACATGCACCCCTAGTTACCCTGTCTTTTGAAAGGCAGAGCAGTCTGTTGGACTCTGTATGGGCATCTCTTCCGGGGACCGAGGGCAATCAGGACTTCACTGACCTGGATTGTAACTAGCAGTGGGTACACAAGGGTGAGCAGCTGTCTTGAAGCCTCCCTCCCCAGACACCATCTCATCACAGGATGGCCAAGGGTCCAAGCTGGAAGAGGTCCAGTCCAGCCCCAGGTAGAAGGGACTGTCCCTGCATGCTAACAGGCAAGCCCCCTGAACTGGAAAACAGTTTAGTGGTGCCTGAGGGCACAGCCTCTCATCACCTGCTGGAAGCCCCCCTGGAGAACAGCAGTCCCTGCCCTACCTCCCACCTGCACCACACACATGGGAACCACTTGAGCAGCTCTGGGAATGCTCAGGGGTAGAATATCCACAGCTTGCAGATCCACAGGGCCCATCAGGGTCACAGCGGCCTTGGGCTCAGCCTGAATTCAGCTGTTTAACCTATACAACTCAGAAAAGGAATTTCTGGATGCGAGAGAAACCCTAGCAGGCAACCAGTAGGGCCGGGCAAACAGAAACCATAGCGCTTTCATGCCAGAGGAAGGAAAACTCAGTTCAAAACCAAACAAAAGAGGACAGTTCTCCGGCCCAGGCCAGCACGCTGTGTGTTCTGGTCTTGCTCCACCCCGCTGCGGGGCTTTGGGTGGGAATGCACAGCTCTGTCCATCTGGCATCTGAGGAGTTCTCTTCTGCCAGCTAGACTGGAAGACATGAGCCCTGCAACCCCTTGAAACAGCATAGCTGCGCTCACAGAGCCAGGACTGGAAGCCCCCAATTGGGAGGGTTCTCCCAAGCGACATGGACTCAGAAAGATGCCTTATAGAAGACCTGCCTAGCTGGATTCTGGGGCCATGTCTGCAGCTCCTGGTGCCTTGGACGAACTGCATAACCTGTGTGCAGGGTGGTTTCTTGAGGAACATTCCCCAAGTGACAGAAAGTCTGCATTGGGCCTGTCTTGACAGGGCCTACTGACTCACAGGGTCCTTCCCAGTGAGAACTGTGGAGGGGCAACCCACCGGTGGACATGGCCCAGGGCTGTGGGAGGACACACCTACTGTAATAAACACACCTCCTTAGGCCAATTTCTCAGCACATCACACTATCTTTTATCAGTGTCTGGTGCAGCCTGTCGAGAACCCTTTGGGCATTGCCATTACCATACAGAGGAGGACACAGAAGCTGCGAGGGGGGAGTGACCAACCCCAGGTCCCACATCAGGTCAAGGCAGAGATGAGGGTCCACCCAGCTCGCTGCCCTCTACGTCCAGACTTGAGCTCTTTCTGCTGCACCATGGGGACCTGATCCCCCAGGAGTCAGGATGGGGGCAAAGTGGGGAGCAAAAGTGGGTCAGTGCTCCGGAGCTCAGACTCTGGATTCTGACCATCTGGTTCATTCTGCCGTCACTCACTGTATAGCCCTGGGCCGGCCATTTGGTCATCTGACCCCTCTCCATTCACAGGGAGGCCTCAGTGAGAGAATGCACATTCAGAGCCTGATGCACGGGAAGGATGACTAGGGCGGGGAGGATGACTAGGGCGGGGACTGTGGTTACCTGCTGTTGGGGGCCCCATCCCTCTGCGGGTTTGGGATCTCCTCACAGGCGGTCAGGAGGGCAGCTGCCAGACACACCGAATAGGCGGCACTGGAGCCCAAGCCGGCGCCGGGGGGCAGCTCCGACCACACAGTGATGTCCAGGCTTGGCAGGGCCCTGAAACACAGTAGGGCGAAAAGTGTGGCTGAAGGCAGGGAGGGGCCACTGCTGAACCCAGGCCAAGACCCAGGCCCAACTCCAGGCATTTGGCCCACTTTTCACTTTTCTGAACCCAGGGAGACCTCCTGCCCTCAACGGTGTCCCTACTGAACGGCAGGAACTCCTGGGTACCGGATTCATCTCAATTCCTGCATCATCCAACCCGAGCCCTTCCTGAAAGCGCCCGGTGAACCGCCAACACTGCTCTCTAACCTCCTTCCTGCCCCACATGCCAGGCTCTTCTGTGGCCCTGCTCTAAGCAGACGCTGGCCCCTCTGCCTGTGAGAGCCCTGCTCCTTAACCCCTGGGGAAATCCCTACCCGCCTTTCAAGGCCTTAGCAAGCCTCCTCTGGGGCCTTCCTTGACTACCCACAGAGACACCTCCTGGCTCTCTTTCAGGCCCCAGCCCGTGCTCTCCCTCCTCGCAGTACCTAAGATCATGTGGTCACGGTGGGCCGGAAAGTTCCCAATTGCTGCATCTCATGGGTACATTCCCCAGTGAGAACTGCCAAACTTCACGTTAGGTCGTCTCCACTAAATACTGTTCCCACTTTCCAAATATAAAAATGATAGTGCTGAATGTGCCTTTTTAGATGACACATGCCCACCCCACTAGACCATGAAACTGTGGAATGCCCCCCCACTGAAGGGGGCATGCCCCACTTATGCTGAAAATTCCTGCATCGGACGGCAGGTGTTGGGCCTTCTACAGTGTGTCCTCAGCCAGCACCCGGTCACTGGGTCAGTGTCTGCTGCTTGCTGCTGGAGGGAAGGGCTGCCCCTTGGCATTCTGGACAAAAAACAATCGTGAACACTTACTGTGTGCCAGGTATGGTGCAAGGCGCATTTCATATGCATTTCTAATCCTCCCTATAGTTTTTGAGGAAATCATTAATAGTAATAATAATGTAATAGCTAACATTGATCAAGCTGTGTGCCAGGCTCTGTGCCAAGCATTTTAAAGAAATTAACTCATTTAACCTCACAACAACCCTGTGAGGTGGGTACTATTACTCTTTCTACTTTACAGCTGAGGAGGCTGAGGCTCAGAGAGGGTAAGCACTTCAATCAAGCTGGTAAGTGGCACAGCTGGGGTCTGAACCAACGCAGCTGCCTCTCAAGCTCCTGCTCTGTCACCAAGTGACACTGCCTCCACGTACCGTCGCCCTCCAGGAGTTGGCTTCCTTGAGAGCAGACAACCCAGAACTTATTGTAGAGGGCAGAGTGGACACAGACCTTCACTCTGCCAACCACAGGGCCTCCCTGGAGCCAGTGGGCTGTGGCACAAAGCTACCTCTCTACCGGTGTGGAGCAGGCAAGGCCACACCGTGGATCAAAGGGAGGAGGGTGGCTTTGGTTCTGCTGAACCCAAGAGACCAGAGAAGGAAGCTGGTGTTCGTAATAGAGTGGTCTGAACGACTATCCAGTTCTACCACCTAATAACGAGCGCGTGGCCCTACATGTCTGCACCTCGCTGAGTCTCAGTTTCTCCAGGTATAACATGGTGACAGCAACTCTCTCCCAGATTGCTGTGAATATTAAGAGCATGCCGTGCATAAAGCATCAGGCGGGTGCCTGGCACAGGGTGGGGACAGCTGGGGGTGCTGTCCCTCAAACCTAGAATGAGCACATGCGTCCTCCAGCAGCAGTGACAGTACTCCTGCCCGTTCCTCCATGGGACACTGGATCTGGATGTCCCCCAGGATCTGGATGTCCCCTGGCCATGCACACACCTCTGCTTCTGGCAGATGGCCAGGTATAAGTAGAGGAAGGCCAGCACAGACAGGTGTTCGGGGGCGGCGCAGTCCTCAGGGATGCCTGCCACCTCCTTCAGCTTCTCCACTTGCTCTGGGGTGGGTGGTGTGACGTCACCTTGTTCTGTGCCACAAGCAAAACAAGCAGACATAGGTGGGTGAGAAGGTCCCTGCTGCTTTTTTATTTTTGAGTCGCAGTCTCACTTTGTTGCCTAGGCTGGAGTGCAGTGGCACAATCACAGTCACTGCAGCCTCGACATTCCAGGTTGGTGATCCTTACATCTCAGCCTCCTGAGTAGCTGAGACTTCAGGCACTTGACACTGCGCCTGACTAATTTTCTTTTAATTTTTTGTTGAGACAAGGTCTCACTATGTTGCTCAGGCTGGTTTCAAACTCCTGGGCTCAAGCAATATTCCTGCCTTGCCTCCCAAAGTGCTGGGATTATAGGAGTAAGCCACTACACCTGATCTCTCAGATGCTTTTGAAACAATAGAATACAAAAGATCAAGTAGTCATTGGAATCAGAATGTGGATGGCCAAGAATTTATGGTCCGAGACTTATACCCAAGTCTATCCATCAACTTCAGGCAGACTTGAGTTTGAGTCCTGACTGTGCCATTTGCTGGCTGTGTGGCCTTGAGTATGTTACTCAACCTCTCTGAACCTCAGTTTCCCTTCTTTTAAAATAAAGGTAATAATAGTACTTCTTCACAGGATTGTCATGAAGATAAAGCTAAATAAGGGTTGTAAAATTCTTAGTACAGCTCCTGGCATGTAATAAGAGCTTAAATAGTAGTTTTAAAACACATATACAACACACACACACACACACACACACACACACAGACACACACACACACACACACACACACAAAATGCTAATGCAATTTCACAAGGGCCTAGGTTTCACCCCTCATTGTATAAAAGCAAAAACAAAGGGAGTATAAAATTACTCCCAAAATATTTACCTCTCCCAAAAGATAATTAGTGAGAATGGGACAAATAAAACCAGCAAATGCGAGGGCTGCTGGGGCAGGAGGGCAAGGTGAGGTTCAGGCTTGTTTCCAGCGACACACAGGAGGTTGGGTCACTTTCCTCAGAGACACTGAGGAGGCAGAGCAAGTCTGACCAGCTTCCTTTCAAGATCACTCCCTGAGCCTCAGGTCAAACTCTCAAGGGAGTGGGAGATGGGGTTGGGTGTGCATGTGTTAGGAAAGTCAGGGCCCCCATTACATGCTCAGTAAATATTGAGAGCCTAAACATTTCAGAGCTCTGTGACAGACACAGAATGGTTGTTCAGAACCTGGGCTCTGGGGTTTAAAGAGACTGGGTCTGTATCAATAACAAGCTGTGCGATCTGAGTCACTTGACCTCTTTGTTTTTATTTTAGCATCTGTAAAATAGGGATGAATAACACCAGCTGCTCCCAGGGAAGGCTGAAGACTCCTAAGACTGCTAGCATATACTAGCACACTTATCAGTGCCTGGCACACACAAATGCCCAATAAACGATCTCTGTAGCTGGGCATGGTGACGTGTGCCTATAATCCCAACTACAACTACTTGAGAGTCTTAGGCAGAAGGATCCCTAGAGGGCAGGAGTTCAAGACCAGCCTGAGCAACAACGTAGAGAGACACTGTTTCTAATATATATATATATTCACTGTGTTTATTACTATTAGGAGGGAGGGAAAGGACTTTGAAAGAAGGAGTATATACGGTAGATCCTTGTGACCTCTTAGAAGACAAGGTATCTCTTGTTGTTTCCTGCAAGGAGACTATCAAGTCCTAACTAACAAGCCCTGCACTCTGCCTCAAAGCCCTAGCATCCACCTCCAATCCTGCTGGATCCTCGGAGCAGCACTCTGCTCACTGAAGCCCAGAGGGTTAAGAGACCCACGCAGGCTCACCCAGGAGTTGGAGGGGTCTGAGGCATGCTCCACACACCTGGCTGCCTCCATCCTGTATACTGACACAGAAAAGTCACAGCCAGCTCTCGGGGTGCATTTCTGGACTGGGCGGCCCTGTGTACCATGGAAAGCAAGTTCGGGTACTCTGGCTGGCCGTTTTCTGACACATGCTCCAAGGCAGTGGCTCTTAACTGAGTGTGTCCCCGGAATCACCCAGGGAATCCCTTTCAAAAACCTCTGTCACAACTACCAACTCTCAGTAGGAAAGGGGCAGGGCCAGGAGTCCATCTGCACTGGTAAAAACAGCAACAGCCACCAGCACTACAGAAGCCCTCTAGGGGATTCCAAGGCATGATGAGCCTGAAAATGGCTGCCTTTAGGTGAGGATTTTCACCTCTTCCTCCACCTCCAAGCAACATATGGGAGTAGCTGTGGCATCTCAAGGGGCTCTCGCAAGACAGGGGTCCAGGGTTCGGGTGCAGTTTAGAGAAAAAAAAACACCCTCATTTGCCTTCCCTGGCTGAGAAACACTGCTCTAAACAGAGGCACTAGCCCAGAGAGGAGATGGCAAACGAGAACAGAAAATGCACACCAGCTCTGAGGTAGGTGGGGACTCCACTGATGGAGACTGCTGGCCTGCTATGGGTAAATGGAACATTTCCAGTGCTATCAAAAATCGGCAAACAGGACTTTACTTATTGGCATGGAAAGATAGTCCTGATACACAGAAGAAAAAATACATACTGCTGAATGGTTTATATGGCCTGACTCAGTTTTGGTTAAAAAAAAAAAGATATCAGGGCTGGGTGCAAAGGCTTATGCCTGTAATCCCAGCAATTTGGAAGGCCAAGGTGGGAGGATCGCTTGAGATCAGGAGTTCCAGACCAATCTGGACAACATAGCAAGACCCCATCTCTACCAAAAAAAATTAGTTGGGCGTGGTGGCGTGTGCCTGTAGTCCCAGCTTCTCAGGAGGCTGAGGCAGGAGGATCACTTGAGCCCAAGAGTTTGAGCCAGTAGTGGGCTATGATTGTATCTCTGCTCTCCAGTCTGGGTGACAGAGCAAGACCCTGTCTTAAAAAAACACACAAAAGTTAAAACTAAAATTAAAAAATAATCAGGAGATTGCCTTATCTTACTTACTCTAACTATCTATCTATAGAACCCAGAAAAATTAATATCAAAATGCTCAGCGTCATTATTGGGGGGAAAAAGGGAGATACTAGATGATCCTTTCTTACTTGCAATTCCCAGTATTGACTGTTATTTTTTAATAATAAGTATTACTAGTTTTAATAATTTTTAATTATATAAAATGCCAATATATTCTCCCTGCCAAAATCACGATAGAAGGTGAGGGTTCCTTTGTCTACACCCTGGCCCGAGGACCCCCAGAGGGACTCATCATCATTGCAGTTTGATGTGTGTCTCCCAGAACTTTTTCTATACATCTATATACATACTATCCATAAATGCATATGTATGCTGTTTGCATTTGCTTCACTTAACCACAGACCTTGATGCTCTGTCTCCAATAGCCCACAGCAAATCAGCTTGTTTTTATACTTTTACACTTTAAATGAATAAGTGAAAGTAATTTTATGCAGTCAGGATAGAAAACAACCCTGGAACAACTGGCCCTGGCTCCCTGGGAAACAGTCAGGAATAACTAGTCAGCTGCCCTCCCTCCACACTCTTCTCAGGACCCAGGCTCTTAGGACAGCTGGTTTTTCCTGCTTACACCTACCCAGAAAGCTTGTATCCAGCACCTGAAGCCTGGCCACATCCCAGGTCCGCATGACGCCAATGTTTGGTAAGTTGAGGGCCACTTTCCCATCGCTGTGGGGTTGAAGCCGGAGGAATGTTCTCAAGTTCAAGGCCACAGCCAGAGCTACCTATAAAATAAAGGTCAAAGGCAAAAAGCCTAAGCACAAGTGGCAAAGGGGCCAATGTGCTGAGAAGAGAGCAGATATTAGCATCCAGGCCACTCCCACCCATGCCCTTGGCAGACACTGCTAATAGACCTTGGCATACCCCCGTAAGCCTGGGCACAGCCACAACCAATCTGTTAGGAGTTAATAACCACTTTAACTCCTGCATGCAAAACTTTATAGGTTCTCAACACCAAGGAATCACTTCTTCATAATCACCATGTTTTCAAAGAGAAATACGAGAACATAAAGAATGGCAGTTAGAGTGGAGGAATGGTAAAAACATAAGCTTTGGGTTCAGACAGACTTAGGTTTACTCTGAGCTCCATCAAGGTGTGTGGGACTTTGGTCAAGTTACCAATTCTCTCCTAAGCCTCAGCTTCTACATCTGTAAAATAGGATAATTAAAGGGCATACCTCAGGGGGTAGCCATAACGGTTAAATGAGATAACCCACGTTTCCCTTGCTGGATCATCTTTACAACTTCTATCTGAGTGCCCCACATCTCAATCCACAAACCTCTGAAGCTCATTTTCTAGGTGATATCATTCTACTGGGAAGGCTTCATTTATCATCTTTTTGCTAACTTACTGAGAAGGGACTTTTTACCTTGCCATGGACCACTGCATGTTCTCCATGAAGGATGACTTTCCCTGGAGCAGACACCAGCAGAACTTCTGGTAACATGGCTCCTGGGAATCCTGAAACGAAAAGTCAGAGAGAAGAGCAAAGATCCCTAGATATTAGAGCCAGCAGGAAGAGTTCTTAGAGAATGCCTTGTTCAAACTTATCGTTATTACAAAAAAGGCAGTTACCATCCAGCACTTGCTATGTACCAGAAAGGCAGTGCCGCGCAGCAGTCAACTGGACATACTGAGACAGTTGGGGGTTCAAACCCCAGCTCTTCCACTCCTCAGTTGTATAATCTTAGCTGAATCACATAAATAGCTATGAACCTGTTTCCCCCAATGTTATACAGAGGCAGTAACTGTACCCACCTCAGTGGGTTGTTAGGAAGATTAAGTTGATGCAAAGGAAACAGGAATGTCTGGCACATAATAATCACCCCATAGCTACTTACTGGCTGTGTTCATGGTCTGAAATCTTCCTCCTCCTCCTTCTACTACTGAAGGTAGAAATTTAAATGAAATCACGGGCCAGAAAGAACTCTTTCCTTGACATTTAGGCAGTTTCCAGTGTATCACAATTATAGCCGATACTGCAGAAAACACCCGTTACGCCCACATTTAAGTGAGGCTTTATGCAAGACCAAGTCCTAAAAAGTGGTTGGGGGGGTCTACGGGTGTAGGCGTTTTGTATTTTTATAAATGCAAAATGACCCTCTATATGAGGTTTTGAGTGGATTATCTTATTACACTAAGACTTCAATCCCACTACAGGTACTATCGTGATCCCCATTTCTTTTTTTTTTTTTTTGTGATCCCCATTTCTTAAAGAAACTGATACTCAGGGCGAGGACACCTGATGGTCATCCTAAGCTCAAAATCACGACCGTCAGATGCGAGGTCACTGACTCCTCAGGATGGATTCTCAGAGTTGGGAAAACGGAGCCAGAGAAGTTGGGCGCCTGGTCCCGGATCGTCTCGGGCCCCGGACCTCGCATTACCCTGCCCCGCGACACCGACCTCACCTGTAGTCGCCCCTGCTTCTCTGCGCGGGAGCCAGAGCAGCTCCTCGACTCCTCCATCCCAAAGCGACAGTGCCCAGGGGAAGGTGACGTCGTCCTTCCAGCCAATCAGAGCGCGCAAACCGGGCGTCCCTGAATCGATTGACTTGAATGTTGGCCAATGGCTGTTGCAAACAAGCTGTCAAGGGTTTTCCCGTCCCCTTCTCCTATACACCAATGGGAAACGAGTCCGTGGGAGTGTCCCGCCCTGGGACCAGAGCCATGGACCAATAGAAATTGGCAGTTTAGTGGTGGCGCGGCGGGCTATGGGTGGAGTCTCCCCGGGGCCTGGACGGAAGCCGGGCGGGATCAGCTCGCGTCAAGCGCCTGGCTCATGGCTGCGTGGTGTCTGGGAGGCCGCCTTGGCCTGCGCGAGTGCTTCGGCACCGCCAGGCTCCTGCGTCCCCGTTTCCAGAGCCGTGGCCCTCAGGGCGTGGAAAACGGGGACAGGTGAGTGCCCAGCTGGGACGGGGGTAACCGCCAAAGTCGTGCCGTCGTCCCATGGGTGTGTCGCACCTCGTGAGGTCACCGCGGCCACCGCCAGGTGACATCCCGCCTCTGTCCTGACGCCACCGTGGGCAGCGTGGGCGCCAGAGGCCAGCATGTCTTGGCACAGCCCCGCGAAGTCCTGCTGTCACCAGTCAGGGCAGGGCATGCCCCGTGTGGGCCAGGAGGGCCCTCAACTCGGACTTGGACTCCTCTCCGAAGCAGCTGACACTCCAAGACGCAGACACCCCAGCAAGACTTAAGGATGGCCTTCGTCATAGGCCTTGACAGACCTCAGACCCTGTAGAACACCATGCACTGATAATGCATTAATACAGTTCACAGATCCAGTCATTTAACCTTTGAATAACTTTGTCACGGCACCCTTTAATTGTGAGCCATTTATATTAATTGTAATAGAAATGGATACATTGTTGTTGAAAATGCCTGTTTCTGAGCCCCGTTTTGGCAGTTCTTCATTTCTGAGTATACTTGAAGCCTCGTAGAATGGAAGTGGCCCAGGGTTCTTTTCCTCCAAGAGGCCCTGACTTGGTAGAGTCGAGATCAGATAGGATAAGAGGTTACAGTTTGTGCTAGTTGGACTAGGACAGTCTTGGACATGAATCCCAGCCCTGCCTCTTCCTTCCTGGGTGACCTAGAAAGGTGAGTCTCATTCTGAGCTACAGTTTTCTCAACAGCAGAGTGAAGGTAATAGGTGATGCTTATCTTTAAGGCTGGAGAAAGATACCAAGAATAATTCTAGAAGGCAATGCCTGTAATCCACTTAGCACAGTGCAGGGACTATGGGAAGTGACCAGTCAATCCTTTCAGCAAATATTTATTGAGCATCTACATGAAGCAGTGCACTATATCAGCGACTGTACATATATCAGTGTGGGCAAGACAGAGCTTGCCCACAAAGCGCCTGCAACTAAAGGGACATAGAGGATAGATGTCAATAAGAACTTGCCATCTAAGTAGTGGGGAGTCCACGCTGCCTCTGAGGTTATAAGCAGCAAGCTGGGGGACCCCCTGAAGGAGGTGACCCTCTGTGTAAGCCATCCCATCCCCACTCACCACCTCTTGATGTGTGTTTCTCCTTAGGCTACAGCCTTCCTCGAAGATACCCAAAATCCCCAAGATTTACACCAAAACAGGAGACAAAGGTAGGGACAGGTAAAAACAAACAAATACATATGGCAGGCACCATTTTAACGTTCTTCTAAATTCTTTGTAATTACAGACGTGATTACAGAATGGCCTTGTTTGGCCTTGATCCATCACAGTCATGAAGTGGCTCAGCTGATGGCATTCTGTAAAATGGCCTGTGTCCAGCAGAATATCACAGTCTACCTGACAGTACCTGGCCAGTCCTTCCTGTTAGGTGGCAGTCTTCCCTTTCTGAGGGGGTGGGGGAGAAAGGCAGGGACTGAGACCTAGGTGGAGGGCCAGAGGGCTTTGATTTCATGTAAAATACAGGGGGTGCCAAAAGTATGTACACACATTTTAAGAGATGTTATCTATGTATTTTCAAAGTTGAATTAAATTACAGTAACAATGTGTAGTATGACATTCGCTCAACTGTGTTCCCGCCATTTTCTTTGTCGTGCGTGTCACATGGTGACACTAGCATTTGTTTGATTAACAACATCTTTTGAGTGAACGTCACACTTAAAATGTATATTCATTTTGGCACCCCCATATAATGTGCTCACATACATTTTATTTCTTTAGCAGGACAGTTAGTGTGTTATTTTTAAGTTTAAAATAAAAGGACATCAGGAAAAAAGTGAAGATAGGGGTTACCCTTGGAGGGTAGCAACTGGAAAGGGGCACTTGGGGGCCTTCTGGGATGCTTGTGCAATTGCTTTCTCGAGCTGGGTACTGATCACAGAGGTCTATTCAATTAAGAGTAGTTCTACTTGCGCATGTATGATTTCAGCACTTTTCTGTGTATATGCCATGCTTCAAGTTGAAAGGTTTTTAAAAAAAACCCAGCATATTAGGAAAATCTTATTTTGGATAGCTAAACATTTTTTCACAGGATTTTCTAGCACCTTTACAGGAGAAAGGAGGTCCAAAGATGACCAAGTGTTTGAAGCCGTGGGAACTACAGATGAATTAAGTTCAGCTATTGGGTAAGGGAAATGGGCTTGACCTTGAGGTTGAGTTGGAACTGGGCATTAGTGAATATAACCAATGTGAAGCTCTCATGGGACTGGGTGGCTACTCTGGGGCTGTCAACCCTTGCTGAACTTGCCTCAGCCTTGAAGCACGGGCTGGGCAGCTCCACAAGGCTGCCGGGCTGCGGACACCTTTCCCACCTGGCCCTGCCTGCTTCTGCACCGGCCTCCATCCCGTGCCATATGGAGCTGCCTTCCCCTCCATCCCTGGCTCCCCCACTTCTCAGGTGAGCCTGGGTGTGTCACTGAGGTCCGTACATTAAGTGAAAGAGGTGAGTTGGTGCACCAAATGCAGTCCCTTTTGTGAATGTTGTTTTTTGGATAAGCTAAAGTTTGGAAGGTTGACCTGGGTGGGCCAGGTCATGCTGAGGTAACAAACACCCTAAACCCTTGTGACTTGTCACACCAGACAGGCCTTCTGTGTCAGGCCTGTCACCGAGTAGGTGTGTTTCTGCTCCATATGACCTTCACTCTGGGACATAGGCTGGTGGGACCACCTCTGTCTGGGATGATGCCAGTCATTTTGGTGGAGGGAAAAGAGGTCATGGTGAAGCTCACGCTGACTCTTAGGGGAGTGATGCCTCCCATGTACTCACATTTCATTGGCCAGAGCCAATCACATGCATGTGTGTGACATCAACGGGGTGGGAGGAGCAGCAAATATCCAGAGAACAAGAGCACAGTCCACCACACTCCGCAAGCTGATAACTGTGAGCTTGGCAGTCTCCTGCTGGATCCCAAGAGCTGACCCCATGGCTCTGAGCCTATGGGTGGGTAGGAATCAGACGGACCTGGGTTCAAATTCTGCACCTCTGCTGACTGTCTCTGGGACTTCCGACAAATCACCTGACCGTTCTGAGCCTCAATTTACTCTTGTGTCAAGTGATCATAGTAGTACTATCCATTTCACTGTGTTCTGGTGAGGATTAAATGAGATAGTTCCATGTTTCACCCTGACAGCATCACTTCCTCCAGGAAGCCCTCTCTGCCCTGTAGCTGAGGCCAGGCCAGGCTGCTGTTGCCCTTCCTTCGGAGCCCTGACCTGGCTTGAAGCTCTACATTCAGTAACGTGAAGTCTGATTTACACACCCCTTACCTGTGGGGCAGAGCCTGCATCAACTTCTGTCCTCACCATGTCACCTGGACCTGGCCAGAGCAGGTGTTCACCAGGGAACTATTGACTAGAAATACAATGTGCGTGAGGAAAGGCATTCGGAGAAACAAATGCCCCACCCACACAGAAGGTTATAATGTTCTTAATGACAGCAGAAACATGACATGGCTCTTATGGCTGAGTTAGCTGAATGGCACCTGAGAAGCTGTTGTCTTACAGTGAGACGGAGGCTGGGAAAGTTATGCTGGAGGCACATTTGTTTCCTTTCTCTTCACAGGTTTGCCATGGAACTAATTGAGGAAAAAGGCCACCCGTTTGCAGAAGAGCTTCAGAAAGTGAGTAGCGGGGTCTCACCCAAGCTGGGATTTTCCGCCCCTGAGCCCTGGTGGCCAGGACTGGATGCATCATTCGGCCGTCCCTCCTTCTGTGCCACCTGGGGGCGGTCACTCTCCCTCTGTGAGCCTCCTCTGTGAAATGAGGACATCCAGAGGTGACGCTGCCTCCCAGGAGAGTGGTGAGGACTGCACCAAGTGAGGGGAGTATGAAGTGCAGCCATCCTCAGCCCAGGGCCATTCTGCCCCAGGGCATAGTGGGCATGTCTGGAGACATGTTTGATGTCACACCTGGGGGTGGCAGTACCCCTTGCATCTGGTGGGTGGAGACCAGGGTCGTGGCCCCCTCAACCAGGAAGGACCCCGGGCACAGTGGTCATAGCACCAGCTCACGACGCCCTGTGGAGAGCCTCGGCTTGTGCCCACACGGAGCGCGGCTGAGGAGGCCCAGCTGCAGTTAGCCCGGCCGGAGGACCCTAAAGACTCCCCCTGAGTCTTTAAAAACTGATGCCTGAGGGTCAGCACCTGGCCACTTGTCCTCCAGCCCAGCCTGGCTGCTCAAGCTCCTGGAAGCAGCCAGAGGGGAGTGAGTGGGGCCACCACAGGCTCCGACTGCAGAAGGATGGGCAGCCTCGGCTGCCAGAACCTGTGAACAAGCTGGTGCCTGTGTGTCGGAGGATGGCTTCCAACCTTGCAAGGCCTGTGCACATCATCTGTGGTCTCGTCTGTGTTCTGAGCGGGTTCGCAGGGGGAAAGGGCACACAGCCAGGGCCCTGAGCTGTGTCTGGGGCAGTGTGCTTTCCCTGCTTTAAGAGGGACTCCTGCCCAGCCTTCAGAGTCCCCTCTGCAGTATGACTTCCTCCAGGAAACCCTTTCTGCCCTGTAGCCGAGGCCAGGCCAGGCTGCTGTTGCTCTTCCTTTGAAGCCCTGACCTCACTTGCAGCCGTTCAGTAGCATGATGTCTGATTCCCACCCCCTCACCTGTGGCCCTTGGGTTGTGGTTTCCACGTCACCTCCTTCGGTCCTTCCCTGGCACCTGCCTCCAGCTGGTTAGGCACCACTTCTGCATTTCCACACCCTCCTACCACAGGCATCAAAAGGAGTGTTCACCTGTCCCTTGTCTCCTGTCTGCTCCCTACCTGCCCCAGGAGAGCAAGGGCTGTATCTGTTTCACCTGGGGCCCAGCCTGACCCAGGAGGTATTCATGGGACCTTCAGATGAGGCCAAGCAGCGGTCATGGCTCTCCGTGCATTACCCCATTTGACCTTCACAGAAACCTGACAGGTGGAGGTTAACACCCATACTTCATAGGGAGCAAAATGGAATGGAGACCCAGAAAGACTGGCTCCCCCATCCCCACAGCCAGGCACAGAGGAGCTGGGATCTCATTCCCAAACCAGCACCGACTCTCCCCAACCCCTGGGTAAGCGCTGCAGTGGCCACCCAAGGGGACAGTGTTCCTGTTCCCCCTTCACTGTGAGGTGACTTGTCCAACCTCTGCAGGCCAGATGGGCGGGCAGCCTCTGCTCCCCTCCACGTGGCCTACCCCTCGCATGCTGTCACAGTGTCTTATCAAAGGTCACAGGTCACAGAGCTCCACCCTCCCTGCCATCTGCCATCCAGCTCAAGCAGACCCTGGCCAGGCACAAACTCAGGGTTTCTGTTAGCAGGGAGCCTGTTGGCCATTTGTCACCCAGGGACCTGACGCCCTTTCAGCAGACCTCAAGAGGCCCCTCCATTCCCAGAAACACACTCCTCACCTTGGTGAGCACAGGCCTTCCCAACTAGGCTTCTGCTCCACCGATGACCTCCGCCGAGCTCTTATTCTTGGTCATTTGGAAAACACTGTTGCAGTCCATCTCTTGGCCCCACTCACAGGCTGTCAAGTGTGGAGAAACAAAAACCTCACAGGGCACAGTAGACACGGATCAGAGACCAGAGTTCCCTCCTGACCATCCGTGGGCACCTGAAACTTCTCTTCTGCCTATCCCAATTGTCCCCTTGGGAGCCTTTTTCTCCCCTAGACACCAAAAGGGCTGCACCAGGTCTTCCCTCAGCAGGTCTGGGTGTCCGGCGAAGACATTGTGCTGAAGCTTCAGGCTGTGTTTGCCTTTATTATTTATTTTATTTTACTTTGTTTATTTAGAGGCAGGGTCTCACACTGTCGCCCAGGCTGGAGTGCAGTGGCATGATCATAACTCATTGTAACCTCAAACTCCTGTGCTCAAGGGATCCTCCCTTCTCAGCCTCCAGATTAGCAGATACTACAGGCAGAGTTTGCCCTTAACTGTCAGCTAATACAATGCCTGGCAGCATCAGCCAAGCTGGCCCTCGCAGACTTCTCAAGAGTGTTAGGTGTGGCCTCCATGTTGTCTTTGCCTGGCTAGCCACGGAGAGGTCTTGACTCATACTTTCCATTGCTTCCCAGATCCAGCGTATGCTGCAGGACGTTGGCTCCGCCCTGGCGACACCACGCTCCTCGGCCAGGGAGACCCACTTAAGTAATTCCAACCTGCTGTGGGTGTGCAGAGGGCCCTGGGGTCAGGGGACTCTCCTGGGTGTCACCATGTGGGAACCAGCCCCGCAGGGACCCACACGCCATCAGCTTCGCATAGCCCCCGGGAGGGAAGATACCTTCTGTGCTGGTGGGAGCAGTCTTGGGGACCCCTAGGCAGAAGGGAGTGGGGTGGTTCCCTCATGGTGCGGCAGGTGTGGCCCCATGCCGCTTTTTCTGCCCCTTGACTCCTCAGAGCACACGGCATTCGAGGCGGGGTCCATTCTGGAGCTGGAGCGGTGGATCGACATGTATGCCAGCCAGCTGCCCCCACTCACGGCCTTCATTCTGCCTGTAGGTGCCCAGTGGGTCACTGGGGGACGGCGGCTGTGGGCCAGGGCAGTGACAGGAATGCACGGGCTCTGACAAAACCCCTCTCATTAGCTTGCTACGGTGATGGAATCCATTCCTCAGTCTCCCAAGTCCCTCCCAGTCCTCACAACTCCCTCGCCAGCCCTGCCCACCTTGGAGGGGTGCTCGGCGGGTGTCCCTGGCAGGGCTCCTGGAGGCAGAACACTGGCCGGCAGGGTAGGGCGGATGTTGGAGGAGCTTCTGCCTGCCGGACACACCTCCCAGCCTTGCCACAGCTGATGCGATGCCCGCTATCTCCTTTCAGTCGGGAGGCAAGAGCAGCTGCGCGCTACACTTCTGTCGCACTGTGTGCCGCCGGGCTGAGAGACGGTAAGGGGCCTCCTCGCAGTGGCTGGAGCCAGGCACGGGAGGGCCAGCCCTGGGCCACTGGCCACTCATTTGTAGACCCTGCCCGGGCCCCTTCCTGCTCCAGGTAGGGACTGGGACACGCTATTTCCTGTCCCCAGTGTCCTGTGCTGCCCAGCAGAGGCGATACCCGACCAAGTGAACTAAAGATGATGCACTGGCACGGTATTCATAGGCCCAGAGGGCTCTGCCTTTATTCTGAGCACAGCAGGAAGCCACTGGGTTCTAGGCCATCTGGGGGTTGTGTGAAAGGACCCTGCTGGCTGCTGGGTGCAGAAGGGCCCAGAGGGGGCTGCGTGGCTGTGGGGGCTAGAGGGATACGGCCCACAGACCAGCCACCTGCTGCCTGGCCCTCCCTCAAGTCAGCATGGGGAAGAGGAGGGCTGGCCCCAAAGCTACTGACACAGGCTTTTCAAGGAAGATTCAGAAGAGTAGCTGCAGTCTCCACCTCCACCCCTCACATGCCAGGCTTCCTGCCAGCTTTACAGTGAAACAGAAGTCAAGCCCCACTTCAGTCAGTAGCCAGGGCTGTGCCAGATACTTTGTGTTCATAACTTCATCGATTCCTCACTGATAACCCTGGGAGAGAGATAATGGCAGCCCCTACTTTATAGGAGTCAGAGACTTGGGGCTCTGGGAGGTGGCGTTGTGGCCAGGGCCACCCAATCAGGAGTCCTGGTTTGAGCCCAGGTCTGTCTGGCCCAAACCCTAAGCTCTCCACAGCCCCACACCACAGGTTTTGTCCTTCATGAGAGGCTCTGGAGCCCAGATAGTTCCCAAGGGATCCTGGGTGACAGAAAGTGCTCTGACTTCCAATGAAAAAGCATCATTTGTACAAAGCCATCTACATCAGCAGTGCTTATCATAGCAAAAAATTAGAAACAACCCAGAGGACCCACTGGGAGGAATGGCTGAGCAGGTGCTAGGTCCTCAGGACCCCAGGCAGTCTCCCAGCTGCAACGGTGACAAGAGCACAGGCCATTGGGAGGGGGAGGTGTGGGGCACTCGGGGGGAGAAGCTCTTTGCTGGGCATGTGGCCCTGCAGAGGCAGCACAGGGCTACACAGGCCTGGACGTACAGCCTGCTGGGCCAGCTGTGCAGTCCTGATGGGGACGGGAACCCCAAGGTGGCTGTTGGGGAGAGGCCCTCCCAGCAAGGGTAGCACAGCAGAGGTGAGATGCATGGAAGGCAGCAAGCCCCCCCATGTCATCAGCGTCCGACAGATGGCAGCCCGCCATTTCAGAAATCTGCACATAGAATGGCACAGGTACCAGGGAACTCGGATTCCCATGGAATTGAGAGCTTGATTTGCTCAGACCTTTTTCTCCCCTGTGAAGTCACGCTAAGTCATAACTTAGGACAGGCCTACAGTGTAGGCCTTTGGGAACTGGGGGTCCGCCTTCCCCTTCCTTTGAAGACTAGAGGCTGACTGCCCTGCCTCACCTAGAGAGGACCCCAGGCCCAGTGGCACAAAGGCTGGGATGTGACACATCCCTCCCCTCGACTCCCTGCCATCTCACCCAGAGCAGGCCTCTGCCCCTCAGCTTTGTTCATACCCCAACACTTTCCTCAAGGGACCCTTTGAGGACACTGCCCGTGGCTCTCCTGAGTCTTGGAGGGAAGTGGGAAAGGACTCAGTGTTGCAGAGAAGATGGATCAAGTGGCCCCTCCTGGTCAGGCCCCCGTGTGAGGCACCCAAGGAAAGGGGCTGGGTAGCCTGTTTGAGCCCACCAGTGATGGCTCCTCCCTCTCTGTTGCCTGCTGTCTGCAGGTCAGGCTGCGCAGCAGGTGGAAGTGCTGTCAGGTCAGGCCCCAGGCCCAAGTGTGTATCTTGTCACGCGGCATGACTCTGTGCTCCTCCCTTTCCAGCGTGGTACCTCTTGTCCAGACGGGAGAGACAGATGCAAACGTGGCCAAGTTCTTAAACAGGTACCAAGATGGAATGTGCGGTCTCTTCTGAAAAACTAGGCTTCTTTTGGGGAGCAACAGTGTGGCGGGCCTGAGGGGCAGTGCTCGCTCTCTGCTCAGTATTTGTGAGCGTCTGTTGTGTGCCAGGCACCCACCAGGCACAGGGAGGCAGTTGCGAACGAGACGAATCCTGTGTCCGTCTTAGTGAGGCTAAGATTTTGTTGGGAGAGGCTGCTAAAAACCAGGAAGAAAAACCTAAGTGCAGAGAGTTTGGAGAAAGAAGCAAGAGAGGAACTGGGTTCTAGTCACCAGAACACCCCAGGCCAGTGCTTCTCAACCAGGATATCCGTGATGTCCAGAGACCTCGTCAGGGTTCACAACTTGGGGAACAGGGGTGGGTGGGGGCCAGGGGTGCTGCTCAATATCCCACAATGCACAGGACAGCCCCGGCCACAGAAGTATCCAGAATGTCAGTGGTGCCAAGGTGGAGGACCCTGCCAAGGGCACCTCTGCTAAGGTGGCCTCAGTCCAGCAGTGTGAGCATCCCCTGGGTGGGGACCAGCCCTGCAGAATCAGCATCTGCACAGTCCTCCAGGTTCCCCCTGACTCGTCATTCAAGTGACGAGTCATTCAAGTGAGCCCTGGCCACTTGCAAGTAAGAAACCAGCTCAGAGAGGGGCCCACAGTCACCTGCCCCAAGGAGTAGGGTGGGAGCAACGGCCTTGTCCTGCAGGAATGGCTCCAGCCCTGGCACTGGAGTCAGAACCTGGGTGCTTGCAGAAACTGGCCTCAAGTGCCATCCATCAAGCCAACCCCCTGTCATCCCTGGGAGCATGTCATTTTTGTTTCTTCCTCAAGGCTGTTATGGGAACACCCCGTTAGCATTGCTCTCTCCTCTCAAGTCATTCTGTTTGCTTCTCTCTCTCTGCCCCTCCAGACTCAGTGATTATCTCTTCACATTAGCCAGATATGCAGCCATGAAGGAAGGGAAACAAGAAAAAATATACAAGAAAAAGGACCCACTGGACCGAGCCTGAAATACCCTGATATAACAGAAGGGCACTTGGTAAACCCCTCTGCGGTGCAGAGAGTTTACCTTTCCCCTGTCCTCGTCCTGAAGATCTCACCCAGAGCTGGACACGGGCCTCTGCACCTTAGCTTTGATCACACCCCTGCCACTTCCTTCAAGGGACCCTTTGAGGACACTGCTCTCGGCTCTCCTGGGTCTCAGAGGGAAGTGGGAAAGGAATCAGTGTTGCAGAAAAGGCGAATAGAGTGACTGCTGTGACGAGAAGGAGCCGTGCTGCAAAAAGAATAAAAGTGGGAAGGGTGTAAGTCGTGTGTGTATGTGTGTGTGTGCGCTTGCGTGTGTGTGTGTGTGTGTGTGTGTGTGTGTGTGTATGTGTGTGTGTGTGAGAGAGAGAGAGAGAGAGAGAGAAAGAGAAAGAGAGAGAGAGAGCACCTTCCCACTGCCAGCTCAGGTTGCTTGGTTTGTAATGGTACCAGAGGCCCTTGGAAATGTAATTGTGATTTACCTGTGCCAAAGGGGCTTTAAATGTCACATTTGTAAAGGAGAAAGCAGACAGGATTTGGAAGTTTAGTCACCTCCAAGCCACCTGTCATCGTCAAAGTGTGGGGCAGGATGGCTGCAGATTGACAGGTGAGGCTCAGAAACCCCGGCTTGGACTGAATTTGTGTGGCGGGGGCAGCTCAGGAGATCTCCTCTAAGGTGGGGAGACCCTGCAAGGCCAGCACCACCTTACAGGTGGCATTCCCTACCCGGGTGGGCAGTGTCGGGGCTCTGAAATGGAGCATATTCAGCTCAAGAAAATGAGTCTTCAGCGTCCAGCGAGGCGAACACTGACTGGACATATTTCTCTGATGCTGCACTTGGCTGGTTTATGCCTCTGAGATCGGTGCCATGGCTGTATTTTATTTCACTTGTCACCACTGCTCCCTCCTGCTATGAAGCGACACTGCCAGTGCCAGCTGTGTCCTTGGGAAAGGGGATATTGATGAAGGGAGGAGAGACAGCCCCAGCGCCTGAAGATTCCACGCTGCTCACTGCAGGAAACGACTTCGGAAGGGCAGGCTTCTGCTGCTGTCAGGGCCGCCAGGCTTGGGGACTCCATCCACCATCAGGTGCTGTCTGAACCCATTCCGCCCGGGGCCCACTCCAGGCTCAAGGAGGCTGGATGGCCGCCTTCCCTGCCAGCGAGTCAGCAAGCATCACGTTCCCTGTCGCATGCATGTTTCTGCCTGCCTTCCTGCCAGCTCACCTGCTGATTTTGCAGGAGGGGCAGGTACCTTGTGGCCCATGGTCTTTCTGCTGCAGCATGCTGTGGCAGCCCTTCTGAGCCTCAGGCAGAGTGGGTGGCTGAGACAACCGGGCATGAGTGTGTACCTTACAGGAAGTGGTCATGCCCAGGTCTCCCCACCCCAGGGTTAGCACCAGGTCTGGCACATGGATGTTCAGCGCTTGCAAACAGAACTGGAAATGGGACAAGTACGCGTGTTCAGGAGATGCTGTGGTATGCAGTCACAGGCCCCGCCAGGGTGGCGGGTGTCCCGAGAGCTGGCAGCAAATCGTTCTGTCTGCACCCAAGTCTTTCTGGAAGGGCACAATATGTGTAACAAAACAACATCCTACACTCCCGGCCCTGGGAGTAGCCTACAGAGAGGGCTCTTTGAGTAAGCACCACCTCCTAAAAGCGGCAGTCTTTGAAACAAGGTTGTTTGCCTGTTGCCAAGTCCTGTCCCCTTCTGTCCTCCCAGCAACAGCTGCTCAGGCCAGACGTTAACATCTGGGTTCTCAGGCCCTGGCCTCTAGCTTCCCTTTCAGCAGCAAGCACTTCCCTGAGAAACCACCAGTCCAAGGCAGACTTGACATCTCGGCAGGTGTTCACTCCTGTGCTGCCAACCTGGGAGAGAGGAGAAGGCTTGCTGTAGGTTATCTGAAACATTCTCTTCTTTTTTTGGAGACGTGGTCTTACTCTGTCACCCAGGCTGGAGCACACCGGTGCAGTCATAGCTCATTGCAGCCTCAGCCTCCTGGGCTCAGGCGAGCCTCCTGCCTCAGGTTCCCACATAGCTAGGACTACAGGTGCACACTACTACACGGGCTAATTAAGAAAAATTTTTTTTGTAGAGGTGGGGTCTTATTATGTTGCTCAGGCTGGTCTCAAACCCCTGGCCCCAAGTGATCGTCCTGCCATGGCCTCCCACAGTGCTGGGATTACAGGCATGAGCCACTGCACTCAGCCTCAGTTGCTCTTTTGCAGTGCCTTGTGGGCCCCATTCAGAGCCCGAGGCAAAAGGAAAGATGTGGTACCTCTCTATACAGCGATCAAATAGCCTCCCATATTTTGAACGAGGTGGGGAAATTGATAAAAGCTCTACAATCAAAAACCATGGCTGTACAACCCATGATCCCTTGTCAACCCTCACGAACTATCATTCCCACTGCCTAGTGATGCAGGGTCTCGAAACAAACAGCAATCTGTTTTTATTTAAAATTATGATGCCTTGCTTATCATAGATTTTTTCCCATAATCTGACCTTTGGGAATATTGCATGAAAATATTCCTTGATCCCCAAGTTTGTTGGCCCTTCTTACATTTTGTGCCCCTGAAAATGCCTCACTTGCCTTGCCCTAGTGTCAAAACCTGAGATGGGCGGATGGTTGGATTGTCCATCGCAAGAAGCCCACAGTAACAAAGACTCTGGCCCTCACCATAGAAGGGCTCGTACTCGAGTGCAGGGCCCTGAGCCAAGTGTTCCACAGCAGGACCTCACTTGAAGTTCACGGCAGCCCTGGAATGAGATTCCCAGTGCCCCACTTTACAGGTGAGGAGCCTGACGCTCAGAGAGGGGAACCAAGGGATCCCGATGAGTCAGGGCCGAGACAGGGGCCCAGGATGTGGCCTCGTGACTCCTTGCCCAGTGCTCCTCGCCTCCCACCCCACTGCCACTTGACAGTCATTTTAATCACAACCTGGGCTGCGGCGAACAATGCCAGGCACTAATAGATCCTGCTGTCTCATTTCTCAGCCTAGTTCCCTTAACTGATATTTCACAGCTATTGTTAATGTGCATTTTTCACTGAGTAATTTCCACAGTCTGAACTTGTAGCACATCCCAATGACAAACGTCCCTGGTTCTGAATCCCCCGTCAGCTACAATGTCACCCTGGTCTCCTCCTCGACACCTCCGACAGCCTGTTCAGTTTTATGAGTGCTCTGTCCCAGTGATCACCACTGAACCTTTAAGAATCCAGACGCATTTCAAGTTTAATTGAATAAAATTCTTTGTATAATAAATTCTGCACGAATGCAACATAAATCAGTGCCTGGAAGGATTTGCGGCTCATCCTCCCCTCTGATGGGGCCTGGGACTCTCTGGCAGTACTGGACCCAAGTGGCATAAGTTCCCCCTTGCTGTCCAGCTGGGGATGTGGCTTTAATTCACCTTGGCTTCCTTCCTCCCTCCCATCCTTCCTTTTCTTTCTGAGTCAGAGTCTTACTCTGTTGCCCAGGCTGGAGTGCAGCGACGTGATCACAGCTCCCCACAGCCTCAACCTCCTGAGTTCAAGTGATTCTTTCGCCTCAGCCTCCAAGTAGCTGGGATTATAGACGCATGCCACCACGCCCAGCTAATTTTTTGATGTTTTGTAGAGACAAGATCTTGCTGTGTTGCCCAGGCTGGGCCTTGGCCTATTTTCCTCTCTAACATCTTCGTGGAAGATGGTGCCTATGTCCAGGTAGGTTGGGAAGACCGAGGTATTTGGGGATGTCCCTGTTCTCTCCACGGCATCAGAAACTTCTCAGGCTGTGGTTTGTGACCTTTGCACTTCTGATGAAGGCTACACACACACACTCTCTAGGTAGATACACACACATGCTCACAGCTAGCACACGATCTTGGGAAGTTCACGCAAGCCCCGGTTAAGAGTCCCTGCCCTGAGAGACTCCGTCTCAGGAGCTGGGTAGGGATTACAACTCTGCCTTCCCAGCAGCCTCTCAGGTGCAGACAGCCCCAGCCCTAAAGTGTGAGAAGGAACCCCTGCAACTGGCGGAGACACTCGATGCTTGCAAGTCTGTGTGGGGCAGGGAAGGACTGTCAAACTCCTGGCTTGATTGGCCCCAGGCAGACTCACATTCAAGACCAGCTCTGCCGCTCCCTAGCTTTGTGACTCTGGGCAAGTCATCCCATTTCCCTCAGACTTGCTCCTTCATCTATAAATGGGAACCATAATATTTGCCCCACAGGCTCATCAGAAGAGTTTAACACTGGGCATGGTGGCTCACGCCTGTAATCCCACCACTTTGGGAGGCCAAGGTGAGAGGATTGCCTGAGCCCATGGGTTTGTGACCAGCCTGGGCAACTTGGCAAGACCTCATCTCTACAATAAATAAAAAAATTAGCTGGGCATGGTGGCATGTGCCTGTAGTTCCAGCTATTTGGAAGGTGGAGGCAGAAGGATCACTGAGCCCAGCAGGTCGAGGCTGTGGTGTCCATGAGCATGCCACTGCACTCCAGCCTAGGCAATAGAGTGAGACTCCAACTCAAACAAACAAACAACAACAACAACAACAAAATAAAAACAGGCAACTACTTGGGAGGCTGAGGTGGAAGAATTGTCTGAGCCCCAGAATTCAAGGCTGCGGTAAGCCATGATCCTGCTACTATACTCCAGCGTGGGTGACAGAGTGAGACCCTAATTCAAAATAATAATAATAATAATAATACCAATCCCCAAGGGTTCAGGGAGTAAATCCACAGGCCTGGCACATGGTAGTAGCTAAAAAAAAAAGTGACTGTTGTGGAGTCATATTTGACCCTTTCAAAACACCTTCTAGTAGCTCAGACCCCTCTTGCAGCACCTCTGGACTTGCTGAGTGGGTGGAGGAGACCAAGTGGCCTCCGGGACCATGGTGCTAGAGTGAAAGGGAAAGCGACTCGCAGAATAATGGGAGCCGAATGAGATCTCAGCGATCATTGTCCCCATTTTATGGATGAGGAAACTGAGTCCGGGAGAGGAGAATTTAAATAAATATTAACAAGGACCACAAATTGAGCACTGATTACCTCCAGGCATCTTGTTAAGAACCTATGTTCTATGTTCATTTAATCATCTCAACAGCCCATGAATGTGGGGTTATTAATATTATCATCTCTAACTTACAGGTGAGGAAACTGAGGTCCAGAGAGAAGCTCTTTCCTGGCAGTCACACAGCTGTGGGAGGTGGAGCCGGGTTTGAATCACAGCTCTGCACCCAAGCACCACAACGAGTGTTTACTCAGCCTTTAGCTACGTGCTCAGGGTGAAATGCCAGGGTTTTTATGTGTGTTTCTATTTCTTGGACCCTCCAAGGTAGGTACAGGTATCCTCCTCAGCTCACAGGTGAGGAAACTGAGGCTCAAGGGGTGCAGTCTCTTGTCCAAAGTCACCCAGTGTTCCCTGGGGGCGATGGTGCTGGTTGTCATGAGACCGTTATAAACGGCTGACATTGACTGCGTCTTCTCATCACAGCCAACCTTGAGAGCACCCCTCTGCACCGCGCACATGCCCACAACAGCCCCATTTAGTGGATATCAGTGTCTGCTTCCCAGACTCAGAAACAGAGGCCCAGGGAGACGGTACCTTGGCCAGTGTCGGGCGGCGAGGAAGAGGCCAGACTTGGATTTGAACTTGAGCCTGCCCACCTCCAGCATGTTCCCTGTGGGCAGCAGCAGAGCCAGGACAAGGACTCTGCTCTCCAGAGTGCTGTGGGGGTGGCCATCTGGGCACTGCTGGCCATGAGGGTGTGATGACAGATCAGCGGGCAAGGCTTCTTCTCTAGGAGAAAGGCAGGAAAAAACCCAAAGCCCGGGAGGACCTGGTTGCCTTGGTGTAAGTGGCCTCCACAGACGGGTGAGGAGCAGGCGCCAGCCCAGTGACACAGGTGAAGGCACCTGGAGAACAGACTAAACACGTGGCACAGAGGTGTCCTGCCGACACGGGGTCTGGGGTTGCAAGGTGACCTCCTCCCCTGGCAGCCCCATATGACTGACTCCCAGCAGACACCCCCAGGGTGCCAGCCCCTCAGCCCTTGTCGCTGGCCATCTGCAGTGCCCACGTCCCCTCCCTGGCCAGCAGGTGCCTTTATTTACGATCACCTTGGAAGGGTCGAGCAGACATATGTTGCTAAGGGTCGTTTATTCTTGTTTAGAAAATTTATGGCTTCACCTCGATTACACACTGTCAAAACAGAAAGGATTGGCCCCAAAGTCTCTTGCCGCATGACTGCCTCAGACGTACGTACATCTGTTAACTCCGTAGGAGCTGTAGAGGGAAATAAGGTTCACTATAACTCAAACGCTCACCGGCCCACCACGAGGTGCGAGCGGCAGGCCTTGAGAGAAGGTGTCCAAGTGCTCACGAGAGGAGGGTGGTAGTAGGACTCCTGGGCGGCCGTGCCCAGAGGCCTTGGACCCTGCCCTGGCTGGCTATGCACGTTCTCGAGGTACTTGACTGGGGGTGGGGGGAGAAGGAGCTCTGTGTCTGTGGCCCTTGGGCGTCCAGCTGCAGGATCCCAGCAGCTGGAGAGGGCCTGGAGCCTGTGGCTCTCCACCTGCCAATGTCAGAGGGGAAAGAAACATCGACTCGCCACCGCTGCGGGGTGGAGATGGGCAGGAACTTCCAGGAGGGTCGTTTGACAACACACCTGAGAGTCCTAGGAATGTGTGAGCCTTACCGTGTTGGAATTCCAGATCTGAGGGTGTTCCTGAAGGAGAGATTCACCAGTGGAGCCGTGAGGGCTTTTTTCAGCACAGTGTTGCTCCTGACAGTGAAATGGGATGCCCAAAAATGGGGAGTTAGATAATTAAATAAGTAAACTATTTAACAGAAAGGGCTATAAGAAATACCATGAAGCTGGCCGGGGGTGGTGGCTCACACCTATAATCCCGGCACTTTGGGAGGCCAAGGCGAGAGGATTGCCTGAGTCCAGGGGTTTGAGACCAGCCTGGGCAACTTGGTGAGACCTCATCTCTACAATAAATCAAAAAATTTGCTGGGTATGGTGGCATGTGCCTGTAGTTCCAGCAACTTGGAAGGCTGAGGTGGAGGAATGCCCGAGCCCAGCAGGTCGAGGCTGTGGTAGTTGTGAGCATGCCCCTGCACTCCAGCCTGGGAAACAGAGGGAGAGACTCCAACCTGAAAGAGAGAGAGAGAGAGAGAGAGAGAGAGGAAGAAAGAGAAAGAAAGAAAGAAAGAAAGAAAGAAAGAAAGAAAGAAAGAAAGAAAGACCATGAAGCCACTGGAAATCATGTGCCTATGTATTTATTTCTGTGAAAAAAAGTTCATTCTTATTAAGTAAAAAAAATCCAATCTACAGAATGCAATATACAGAATGATTCAAATCCTGTAAAAGAAATATACATCATAGGAGAAATATAAGGATTCATTCCATATGCCAGTAATACTTGTCTACAAGTGGTGGGATTATGAGTGACTTTAATGTTCACTTTTGTTTGTCTGGATTTTCTAATATTTCTACAATGAGTTTGGATTGGGTTTGACAAAGGCTTACTTGTATAACATACATGAGTGAAAAAAAGAAACTGACAACTGGTTTCTCGGCCTGTAATAAATCACTTACCTTCCCTGGGGATGACTGGAGATAGGAGAGAAGCCCCTTGGAGGATGATACCCTCTCCTTGCCTTCTTCCACCACCCATGGGGAGGGTGCCCTCCGTAGCCAAAGCCACCAGCCCCTCCGATGTTGAGAAACCTGGAGAATATGCCCTGTGTTCAGGGCCAGCTGGCTGTATGGAGTCCATCCTGGATGCAGACGCTTGGCTTCCATTCTAGGGAACAGAAGAGGGAAGAAAAACGATCCTGGCTCCAAGAAGGACCCCCGAAGAGATAACCGCATCGGCTTTTCACACACTGTAAGGATATGGGCATCCCTTTCTCCTTGCTGGCTGCTGCGTCTTAACCCCATGCAGGGCTTGAGAGTAGACAAAGAACTTTCGTATTTGTTACCCATATAGATTTTCAATCTGGATTATTACCCAAACTTTCCCTGGACAAGCTGGCACTCCAGCAGGTAGAGTTAATAAGCCCCATGTGCCCCAGTCAGCTAGTGGCAAAACTGACTCTCAATCCAAGCCTTTGGTATCAAATGCAGTTTCCTTTCTCCTCTGTTCTGCTGAGTGTAGGGAAAGGCTTACACTAGGGTGGGAAAGTGATTGATTTGAGGGCTGTGCTGAGGCCAGATTCAGCAGGAAGGAGCTTGGTAATCCATTACTAATGTCTGCTGTGGCCTGTGATAGAGGCAGTGGGACAAGGGGCATGCACTTGACATTTCTGAATTCCTAGGTCAGTGCCCACAAGGCTCTCAAAGGGTGGGGGCTTCAGAGGCAGCTGTGGTCTCCAGGTTGCCTGAGAGTAGTCAGGCTGTCCCTTAAACTAGCCCTGAAAGCGGCTGTCACTGCCCACAGCTCCCCAAGAGCACAAACCAGCATGAGGGAATTTCTCAGAGCTTTGAGGTGACACATCAGGGCCATAGATCTCTGAGAACCAAATGCTTATAAATCTAACTAATTCATCAGCCCTGACGAGCTCACCATCACAATTCAGACTTTAATTCATTTTGCATTAAAGCACACAAAGTTAAGATTAAAGCCGGTGAGAAATGTGGCACCCTCACCTCCAGCTGGGACCGCAGCACTGGGCACCTCCTTCCTCCAGCTGCCTGTCTCTCATTCCCTGGGTGCTGGTCCCAGCTGTGTGAGGGGCCGGTTCCAGCTCCCCTCCCCTGAGGTGGTTGCAGACATTTAGTTCAGGGGTACATTTGGGGGCTTATGGTTTAAAGGGCCCTCCAGCCAAAACCCACCAAAGACACACGCGTAGTTGAATGAAGTCAGATTTATTATTGTCTTGTTGCAATGAGAGAACAGGCATGCCATGGGGGACCTTGGGGGTGCCTCAGGAAGGGAGGATTTGAAAAGACTTATGGGACTTTGGCTTGTGTCGGAAGGTTTAGGGAGGGTTCAAGGAAGCAGGGCTTGGCTTGGGTTGGGCGCCATCAGGAAGCAGGGCTATTGCTTGGGTATCAATTGAGTATTGTCTTAAATCTCACCTAGAGGAGGGAGGAATGAACACAGCTGACATGCTAATGAATACACTGCAGGGCCAGGTGGGCAGAGCGCTCAGCCTCAAAGAGCTGGCAGTTAGTTCAGGTGACCTGCTTTGCGTGGACACGCACGCACACAGGCACACACACTCTGGCCGTGACGGGGACTTAGTGGACTGGAGCTCGGCATGCGTCACCTCACCTGATCCCAGCAACCCTATGAGGGAACGTGACCATCTGCATTTTGTGGGCTTGGAGAGGTTAAGAGACTTGTCCGGGCCCCCATGAGGCAGTGGCAAAAGGCTGGATTTGAATTCAAGTCTGATTCCAGAGCCTGAATCGTCACCTCTGTCTTGGGGCCAGCATGGACAGGAAGGCTCTTGTGGTTGTTTGCTGTTTGGGGACCCGTTGTACAATGGCCTCCATTTCCTGTTGAAGACTGACTTTTCCCACAGGGGTTCAGTCTCCACAGGGCTGTCATATTTTTTTTTTTTTTTGAGTTGGAGTCTCACTCTTTCGCCCAGACTGGAGTGCAGTGGCCGCTCTCGGCCACCACAGCCTCAACCTGCTGAGCTCCGGCGATCCTTCTGCCTCAGCCTTCCAAGTAGCCGGAATTACAGGCATGCACTACCACGCCTGGCTGATTTTTTAATTTATTGTAGAGATGAGGTCTCTCTGCCCAGGTGGGTCTCGAACCCTCATCTCAGCCTCCCAAAGGTGCAGGATTACAGGCTGAGCCACCGAGCCCGGCTTGGCTGTCTTATTTTTGACACACCAGAAATCATCTTACTGGTTTCATGTTTGGTGTTTCTCTCTCTCCCTCTCCAAATAAACAGAACCCATGTCTAGAACACTGTGTGGCACACAGCACATGCCAACAATGTTTATTGGATGAATATGAAAGAATGACCCCAAGTGCCTCCCAGCCTACTTTCTGAATTTTCTCTAGACTTTCCTGAAGACTCCTATGCGCATTGAACACAGACACGTTAGGGTGCAGCTTATCTTTCCTGCCTACGGCGTCCTGAGGAGACCTGGCTCAGGGTCTGCTACTGCCCAGGGCCACTAAGCTGCCCTGGCTCCCATTCTGCCCATGGCCTGGGCCTCCAGCCCCAGGTCCTTTTCCAAGGGAGGGAGCGCGAGCTTCTTGCAGCTCAAGAAGCCTGGTGGATGGAGACCACCCGCGGAGGCTTGGAGCAGGGCACTTTCCAACCATCCAGCTTCGTAGTATGGATACCTGCCAGGACAAGCCACCTGATTTGTTCACCGGGAGCCTGTCACAGCAAACCAAGAGGGAAGACTGAGGAACTGCCCCCCTGCTGCAGAAGCTGTGCACATCCACTGTCCTTACCAAGACGTTCTGAGAGTCCAGGTTGGGTGCCGGACTCTGCCTCAGCTGTTGAGGAGAGACTGTAGCCCATCAGGGCAAGTGTGGTGACCTGGGGAGGTTCCTGAAATTCCTCCAGCTTCCGTCTCCCTGGGGGGCTTCCACAGGGTGGATGGGGGTTAGCACAGCAGAACAGGTCTTGCTCAGCACAGCCCCAAATCCAGCTCTGCCTTTTGCCGTGTAACTGGGGACCAGCTGCTGTGCTGCAGCCTGTCACCGCTGCTGGATATGTAGGAGTTGGGGAGACCAGTACTCTGGGGTCCTCTGCATGTCCTTTAAAATGCTGGGCAACATGGTTGGTTCCATGTTTTTACGATTGTGAATAGAGCTGCAACAAACATACATGTGCAGGTATCTTTTTCGTAGAATAATTTGAGTTCCTTCGGGTATATTCCCAAAAGGGGAATTGCAGGGTCATATGGAAGGTCAATTTCTAGTTCTTTCAGAAATTGCCACACTGTCTTCCAAAGAGGTTGCCCTAGTTTGCATTCTCACCAGCAATGTAGATGTGTTCCTTTTTCTCCACATTCTCACCAGCATCTGTTGTTTGGTTTATTAATGATGGTCATTCTTACAGGGGTTAGGTGGTATCTCAATGTGCTTTGATTTGCATTTCTCTGATGATGAGTGAGGCTGAGCACTTTTTCATGTGTCTGTTGGCTGGTACGTATACACAATGGAATATTATGCAGCCATAAAGAAGGACAAATATATGGACTTTGCAGCAAATTGGATGGATATGGAGTCAATCATAGTGATTTATCACAGAAACAAAGAACTGAGTTCCATATGTTCTCACTCATAAGGTGAGCTTGAACAATTATAATGCTATAAGAAAGCGATTGGAAAACTTGGGGTGGGGGTGGGACTGACAGTTGAGGGAAACCTCTAGGGAGGGAGGGGCATACCTCATCAACAAGGGTACCTGCATGATCAATGTTTGTATACCTAACCCTGAATTGTACCCCAAATCTTTATAATAAATAAATAAATAAAATAAAAATGCTATGGGAACCCAGAGTGACTTTGTCGGTTTTTAGCAGCCCCAGTGAGGGCCAAGCAGCAACACAGCAGGCTCTGGGGAAGGCACAGAACAGCCGCTGGTGCTTGGCTAAGCCAGCCATTGCCTAGAAGGTTCTCCCACCCTTCTTCTGCCCACTCAAACCAGGCGAGGGCTCTGGAGTGTGGCAGGCCGGGAGTTGAATCCTGGCTGGGCCATCTCCAGACTCTGGGACCTTGGGCATGGGATGACCATCTCCTAGTCTCAGTTTTCCCAGCTGTAATGTGGGCATCATGGTGGCATGGCACTAGACAGTGGGGACAGTGGTCACAGGATGTGATCATATATCTCTTTAGATTAGTTACAGTTCTTGCCTTACCAGACAGGAGCTCTGTGGGCAGGGATGGCGTCCACATTGTGTGTGGCTGTTCCCCAGCACCCAGCCCCTACCTGGACCCAGTCGCCCTCTGGGTCTGTTTGTTGGATGAACGAGTGTGAGCCTGTACTCCCTGGCAGGCTGGCTTAATGTGCTGGCTCCTGGCTGGGACAAGGGTCAGCTGCCTGGCCCATCTGCGAGGCTGATAAAGCCATCCAGCAGACTCCACGCCAAGTCCCTCACTGCCCCGCACAGGGTAATCTCCTTTCCCTGGACTGTGTCCCTAGTGGGGTAGGAGTAGGTCAAGGAGAGCCCATGAGGCCAGCCTTGTTGAAGAGCGGCCTATTCCACGGGGCCCTGGGCAAGCCGGGTTTTTGGCCCAGAGGGACACATGACCTCCAGGGCTCCCAATCCCAGTGAGGGAGCCTTCTGGGAGGCAGGAGGCAGTGTGGCCTAGCATATACTTCTGCCAGGGCCTCTGGCGATCAGAGAAGGCTTGGGTTCACTGCCCAGCTCCCCACTTCCTGGCCGCAGGTCCCTGGCAGGCCCACCTCGCCAAACCTCCCCTGTAAGGTGGGAGAATGCTGCCCCTTACAGGCAGGAGGATGTGAAATAACATGAGATCTTTTACTGACTGGGTCCCACTGACCAAGTTTATTTCTCAAAGCCTGTTGCCAAGGTCCCCAGCATCACAGAGACGCAGAGGCCAGCTGGGGTCTGCTTGGAAGAACATCCAATGTAATACTATAAGAAAATGACTGACGGTACTGGGAAACTATGGGGGGGAAAATGGGATTAACAGTAGCAAATATCCATCTGGGGACGGGGAAACACTGCTTATCAACAGGGTGCCTGAATGAAACGTAATTGTATACCTAACCCTTAACTGTACCCCACAACATCATAATAAAAAATATTGATTAAAAAAAAGGAAGAACACACAAATTTCTTATATGTGTCACGGCTTTGATGAACCACAGGATCTACGGCTGAGTCATTACCACATGTGCCTCAGGGGAAGCATCTGTGGTGACACCCAAGGGTCTTGATGTATCAAGTGCACTGAGGGACCGCATGGTGTGCTTGGACCAGAGGGCCTCAGTTTGGGGTGGGGATGCAGAGGCTGAGGGACGACTCACTCTGGCTTCACAGGGTGGCGCTGACTCATTTCTGCTGGAGTTGGACTAGACACCGCCAGGGCCGTTCGTGCTGAAGCGCCCTGAGTCTACCCACCCTCAGCATGAGGAAGGAGCCCGTCCCCTTCACCAGGTATCTTGAGCTCATGGCCCTCGGACATCCCAATCCACACCCATCCCCCAGCGATCGGCATGGCACCCCCACCCTGTCTTCTCTGTCTCCCTCCTAGTGTCATCCCTGGAAGCAGCATGAGCTGGGCAATGTCGCTCTATGGCCTGCTGGTGGCCACGGAAGGCCGTGCATCCCGCCAGGCACCCACACTTGGAGAACGAGAACTTCCAACCTGGGGAGGATGGCAGGGACCACGCTCGAGTCACTCTGCAGTATTGCTGGGCTGGCAGAACCAGCTCCCTCATTCTTAATGCCCAGAGCCTTGTGCAGCTGCTTCCTAGACATACCTTGTAGACAGGCTCAGCCTCTCAGTCGACATCCTCCAAGACAGAGGCTGAGGCAGCCCACAGGACCCTGACAAAATCGTGAGTGGTCTGTGTCTGTGTCTTAGGGGCGCCGCTGGGCTGATGTTGAGAGGTCCTCTGCAGCCCTCTTTGTTACCCTCTCTGGATATGTGACAGTTCTTCCTGTGTCCTTTTTTTTTTTTTGGAGTCAGTTGCTGAGTCTCACTCTGTAGGCCAGGCTGGAGTGTGGTTGCATGATCACAGCTTACTATAGTCTCGACCTTCTGGGCTCAGGCGATCTTTCTACCTCAGCCTCCTGAGCGGCTGGGACTTCAGGCGTTCATCACACAACTGGATAATATTTTTATTTTTTGTAGTGATGAGGTCCTGCTATGTTGCCTGGGCTGGTCTCGAACCCCTGGGCTCAGGCAACTCTCTCACCTCCACCTCCCAAAGTGCTAGGATTGCAGGCGTGAGCCACCATGTCTAGCCTTCATGTGTCCTTCCTAAAGCCCAATTCCTAGAGAAAGATGAAGGATTCCAGCTGGGGCGCGAGCCACAGGGGACAGAACAGAACCGTCACCTCCTTCAGTTTGACATTGTCTCTCAGTTAATGCAACCCAAGGCCCCACAGGGCTCAGGCTGCGACCTGCTGTTGATGGTCAGCTGGCCCGTTGCTGCGCTGCTCTCCCTGAGCCCATCTGCAGGCGTGGGTCTGTATGTTACTCCAGAGAAATGTCACCTTGTTAGGCTCCACCTGTTGCTCTGGGCTGTGACTATTTGGATCCGGTACATGACAAATTTGCCGTGCTTGTTGGAAGGAATTGTTACATGGTAAACCACACGCAGACATGGCCCCCATGTATCTTGTGAGGCCTGAACGGTGTTTTTTAAGATTTCTCATTATTGGCCCCAAATTTTAAAATCTGGAGATTTCAGAGACATGGCAATTTCTAGCTTCTCTTGAGGAGGAGGAGTCTGGCTGCACTGAAACTGGTCCCCAGGGAGCAGCCAGCAGCTGGGGTCCCCACCGTCCAGAGTTCAAATCCTGGCGTGATCTCCTCCTAGCAGGTGACCCTCCAAATCTGTATTGGTTTCCTGTGGCTGTTGGGACAAAGTATCGCAAACTTGGGGGACTGAGCAAGACATTTCTCCTCTCTTTTGAAGCCAGGAAGCCTGATACAGAGGGCATGGCAGGCTGGCGCCTCTTAAGGGCTTCGAGGAGTCTGTTCTGGGCCTCGCTCCTGGCCTCTGTGCGTCTGGCAGCCTTCAGTGGTCCTTGGTTTGTCGACTCATTGTTCTAATCTCGGCCCCTATGCTCACATGGCTCCTCCCCACATGTCTGTGTCCAAATTCCCCTCTTCCCGCAAGGACTCCAGTCCCATCGGGTGAAGGACCACCCTACTCCTCCTGAATGACCCCATCTTCACTCAACCAGGTTCACCTGCAGCAACCCCATTTCCACTAAGGCCACATTCCGAGGTACTAGGGGTCAGGACACACTTCAACCCACCTGTAAAATGGGACCTCAGAGCTGTGGAGAGAACTTAGTGATGTAATCCAAGAAAAATGGCTGGCGCCTGAATAAATGTTGGCTATGACTATGACTTCTGCTACACTTTTGAGGTGAGATAGAAACCAGGGGATGGCAAAAATGTTTTTGCTTCCTGGGTACACCCACTGGCTGCTGAAACGCAAGACTGTGCAGAAATCAACTAGCAAGGCCTGCTGTGGGCGAGGGATGAGGGGCAATGGCACCGGCACCACATACTTGCCATCTTTGAAGATGCAGTTCTGCTGGTCACCCCCTGGCTCAACCGGAACACTTAGAATCTGCGTATGTGGTGGTCCAAGAATCACCTCCAGTCACACTGGCTCTGGAGGGCAGCTGGAGTAGGTTGAATTGTGTCCCCCGAAACACCTGTCCAAGCCCTGACCCTGGGAAATAGGCCTTTGTAGATGTAATTAGGGTGGAATCACAAGACGAGATCATCCTGGATCAGGATGGGTACTAAGTCCAATGGCAGTGTCCTTATAAGAGAAGGGGAAACAGATAGGAAGACACAGAGGGACCAAGGCCATGTGAAGACGGAGGTGAAGACCAGAGCAATGCTGCCACTAACCAAGGAACGCCAGAGGCCACGAGAGGCTGGAGGAGGCTAGGAAGGATTCTCCCCAGGGCCTGTGAAGGGAGCATGGCCCTGCCCATACCTTGACTTTGGACTTGCAGCCTCCAGAACTGTGGAAGGGCAAATGTCCGTTGCATGAAGTCCCCGGTGTGTGGTAATCTGCTGCGGCAACCCTAGGAAACCGTACAGCAGCCAAGCGCATTTCCCTGAGAAGAGCGATGACAGCTGCACTCAGATCTGATGCACCCCCGGGAGGCCCCACTGCCACGGGAAGAAAGGCGGAGACTAGCTTTGCTGGGCACCTACGATTTGCCAGGTGCCTGCAGAGGTGAGCTTGCTTAACCCTCGTGGCAGGAGAAGCTGTGACCTGCCCCTCTTCTCAGCGAGGAACGTGGGGTTCAGAAAGTGAGACGCCACCTGCCTTAAAGTCACTGAGTGGGAGTGGTGACCCAGTGTTCAAGCCAAGTCGCTAGCCCACACTGCCCTTGTCACCCAGCTGAGTCACTGCCTGGCCTTTCTGTTGCCTTTCTCTGGAACCTGCTGCGTCCGTAGTCCTCGCTGCCCACAGGACCCTAGCTGATGCTGCCGGAGCTGGTCAGACCAGGGGAGGACCCCAGGGGAAGATGCTCAGCCGCAGGCAGGCGGGCCAGGCGGGAGGTGATCTGAGGCAGAGGTGGGGGCTGGCTGGGGGCCCTGGGGTGCCAGGCCGCATCGCTGCGGGATGGTGGCCTCAGAAGTCCCTGGGGATAGAGGACCCCCATGGCCCTAGAGGAGGTGAGGGCCACCTCCTCTGCCAGCTTTCCAGGTCCCACCTCCTGCTGGGCTTTGAGACCCACTCATTCCTCACCACTTGCACTGCCGAGCCAGCCTGCCAGCTTCTGTTCCTCCATGTCCTTATCAATGGACCCATCCCCCAGCAGGAGGTGGGCTGCTTGAGGGTTCTGTGTGAGCAGATGATCCCATCACGGCTTACCCTTCACACGCCCATGGCCTGAAGGCCGAGGACACTGGGGTTCCAGCGTACTGAGGTTTTTAAAAACCATGTACTACCCAGACAAGAGTCTTCCTTCACTCAAGAGCCAGGCTTAGAAACAGGTATCTGGAGAGAGTAGCCTGACGGGTGACCCTGCCGTGGATTTAGGGCAGATCCAAAGCCAAGTGCAGTCAAGGAGCACAAACCCCCAGCAGTGGGGTGGGAACTTCCAGCATCCCCCTAGTCTCTCTGGGGTCACAGGTGGCTCTCCAGTAGGCTGTGAGCTGATACAGACCCCACCCCATCTGCCCAAGCCTCTGAGTCTCCCTACAGCTCAGAAACCGCCTGGCCTGTCAGGGGATAAGAAAAGCACAAAGGAAACACAGCTGCTAGTCCCTGGGGGGTGGGGTACGCAGCACCAGAGTGTGTAGCAGCAGCTTGGGGACAGCCATAGCTTGGGCACAAAGGGAGCCTGCAAACTGGGAGCTGAGCATGAAGCCCAGCAGAAGCCCCCAGGATATCCTGCTAATGCCAGTGGATGCCTCCTGGCAAGGAGTGTGAACAGTGAAGATCATTCCAAAGAGGATGTTGACTCAGTCCCTGGAACAAAATACTGACAGTTGCAACAGCATGTGTCACCAACGGTCCCAGATGGCACAGGCCAGGGCTCTCCAGGAGGGAGAAACGACAGCTCCAAGAAGCAAGGGGTCTCGTCGCTGGCCTTTCAGATGGTGGGGCAGAGCTGGGACATGAAGCCACAGCAGGACGCCCCACAGCCCTTGCTCTCCTCAGTGCCCTCGAAGATTCACCCACACTCAGCTTGGGCTGAGTCCACCCCGTCTGCTCATCTGACACATGCAACTGCGAGGACGCCTGCGAGGAAACACTGTTCCAGTCCCACACTCCAGGGGCTGCGCATCCAGCCAGCCCACAGTGCCGTCTCTTACCTCAGTCCAACACGAAGCATGCGTGTGCCATGGGCAGTGTGACCTGAGCTGCACAGCCTGGAAACATCTGGCCACATCCTTGTGGCTGAAGTACCTTCTGCTTATGTGCTCTCCACCCAGACGATTCCTCCAGGCAGCAGAGAGGAGGGAACGTGACTTCCCTCAATTCTGCCCAAGTTCCACCAGAGATCAGATGCCCGTTCTCCATGTCATATCTCCCTGCCCTGATGAGAGGGTTGGCAGCAGCAGAAGCTACTCTGGAAGCTTTATCAGAGCCTCATCTCCAGGATCCTGGGGAGACCTGTTTTGTTTTTTATGAGTCGGGGTCTCCCTCTGTTGCCCAGGCAGCCTAAAACTCCTGGGCTCAAATCATCCTTCTGCCTCAGCCTCCTGAGTAGCTGGGACTACAGGTGTACACCACCATACCCAGCTAATTTTTTTGACTTTTTGTAGAGACAAGGCCTTGCTATGTTGCCCAGGCTGGTCTTGGATGGAACTCCTGAGCTCAAGCAATCCTTCCACTTCAGTATCCCAAAGTACTGGGATTCAGTCCCGTTTTCGTAAAGTGAAAGGTGAGAAAGTGTAGGAAGGGCACCAACATCTAGGTGCTTGTTTGATGCCGGGAACTGAGCTTGGTGCATTTTACAGGTAACTTTGTTTAATTCTCTGAAGCCCTGAAAGAGACTCCCATTTCCCATCCAAGGAGATGGATGCACAGATGGCCTCCGTGGGGGCAGGAGGTAGAGGGTGGGTCTGCACACACATTTCTGCAACTCCAGAACCCCGCTCTGCTGCTTGGGAAGGTACACCTTCCACAGTTCTTCAGTCACTCTGGCTAATTCTTAGAGTTCTTAGGACAGAAATCTGGGAGCCCTGGATTGGCATGTTAGCCAGGCTTGAGATGACCTACCTGTCTGGAGCCCATCACTTTCAGCAGTGCAGCATCTGCTTAATAAACAGGACAGAGATAGGCCAAGGGCTTTGTCGGGGTCAGAAACATAGTGAGGAGTTTCTTAAACTGTGTTCCACCTGAATATTCTTAGGCACTTGCAGGTTTGTCGGCATATTTAAATTGTGTTTTCATCAGAATAATTAAAACTTCCACTCCTGCACCTCCCAACAGTTATAAAGACATGCTTTGTTATTGCAGTGGCAGTGGTAACTTGTAAGGGAAAGCCAGCGTGCCCCAGAACAAGGCTTTTGTGTTTCAGGTGGGCATGCAGCATGCCAGAAGCTGCCGGTGTGTCTTGGAGTTTATAGCCGTCCTCCCTCAGTGCTACGAACACTCCTGTGAGGAAGTCCGTGCGCAGGGGTTCCTTGGGGGTGTTGAGGACTCTGATGGCTAGGAAGGGCCACAACCTCCTGAGACATCTTCCCTGGGTTCTGAGAGGTCATGTTTGTGTTCCAATTGCTGGGGGCTTCCCAGGCCGGGGGAGGCAGCAAGAACGTGCCAGGATATCAGAGCTGGCGAGGGTGAGGGGAAAAGCCACTAGAGGTGGGGCTGGACCACCTGGTGGGATGGAGATGGGTCTCCTGCACATGGTTCTCTGCCGAAGAACAGGACTGGCCTAACAGCGCGAGAAAGGCTGCGTGTCCTGTGGGGGACAGCAAGCACCATTCTAGTGAGGGAAAGAACCCAGCACACCCAGATATAGCCGAAGAGTTTACTCCACACCTAGAGGCTGAATTACCCGGACTTTCAACAAACATTTATCACTTCTGACAGTTCCTGTGTAAAACATGGACTGTAAAGACATATTCCAGTCAGGGCGACAGCTGCCTCTGGGGTGTGTGAGAGGGAGGGGACCACGGAAGTGCTTATCTGAAACACGTTACAAAACTGGAAGCACACAGGACAGACTGTCACACCCACGGGTCCTAGCTGGTGAGGCTTGGGGGTCCGCCACATGGCCTGTGGCATCTTTGCCATCTGTGCTCCTGAAGCCCCCAGCGCCCGACTGTGAGCTACCCAGACACATGACTGGACAAAAAACAGAACACACCATGTGCTAGAGTACAAATTTAATAAAGTCTCAATCACCTATTCATCCATAAATTATCTACAAAAACAAAGAACCCCACAACTGTTCAGCGCCATCAAGAACCATCAGGGTGTCCGTAGACACTGGCTATACAAGTATAGCTTCAGTGTTTTAGATAGTGTAATATTTCCAACTGTGGAAAATAAGAATTTAAATGAGATTACAAACATCTCCTTGTCAAAAAAAACAAACAAAGTAAAGTTGATATCGGTGCTTATGAACCACTCTATCCCCAATCCCGGTTCCTCTGTGCCCAGCTGACAGTATCAGGCCCTGGTGTGTGTGCACAGACCTGCTCAGTGCACACAGCACGCTCAGAAGGAAAGTCAAAGGCAGCGAGTGTTTGAACAGTGGCGAGTCCACAGAACTGGAGGGTCCTAACACATCTTAAATACTATTAATGCATTCCTACCTTTATTTTTTGAGTTGGAGCCTCACCCAGGTTGGAGGGCAATGGCACACTCATAGTCACCCCAGTGTCAATCTGCTGGGCTCAGGCAATCCTTCCGCCTCAGCCTTCCAAGTAGTCGGAACGACAGGCACGCGCTACTATGCCCAGCTAATTTTTTATTTATTGTAGAGACAAGGGCTTGCCAAGTCCGGGCTGGTCTTGAACCTGTGGGGTCAGGCAATCCACTTGCCTCGGCCTCCCAAGGCCACCAGGGCTGGTTCATTCCTGCTTTAAATCCCTTGCCATCTTTCCATCAGAGTAAAGCACACATTCTGTTCTGCAGAAGCCCAGGGGCTCTAATCAGGGTGGGACCCCAGGATCTGGCTGAAACGTTCTGATGGGCTGTGGAGACAAGTCTTCTTGGCTTTGCTGCCAAGGTTCGGTCGCTTTGAAGACAACGTTAAGCTGGTGCCACGGAGCAGAGGAGGGACCAGCTATCCTGGCTTCGAATCTGGCTTGGATCTTGGTGGTAGGGATGCAGGAACGTGATGAGGTGTGAGAGGGCAGGTGACTGTCAGCACAGGCAACAAACAGGGCCTCTGTCCCTGTTCCCTGGCTCTAGAGTTAAGTTTTTATGACAAAGATGAAGAATGAGGGCTGAGGAGCACGACAGGTTGGAAGAGAAATGAAGGTTAAAAAAAAGAAAACCAACCAGAGGGTGAGTTTCCTCAGCCTTGTGAGCCTCCGTCAGGGAAGGGGCTCCCGGGGTTCCTTGTACACAGGCAGCAAGACTCAGGCTTCCTGGGATTCTGCAGTCTCTGGAGTAAAGCCACCACCCGGATGGGTGAGGGACCCATTAGGGTCTGTTTCCTCATTAGACAATGAACTGGCAAACAAGCAGGGACAAAAGGCAGCTGCCCCTCTAGGACTATAGGCCTCGGGCAATAGCCAGTGTGTTCTGGAAATGGGGCTGCCCCTAAGGGCCAAGATGCCATCGTGAGTACATAGGACGGGAACAGGCTAGTGAAGGCTCCCTGGCAGCTCAGCCTGCCGAGGACTCAGAATGGTGGTAGGCAGCAGTGTGGAATGCATGGCTTTGAGGTGGGCCTGGCCGTCTGGGAAGAGGCCGCCGTGGATGAGCTGGAGGCAGAGACTTTGTCGGGTGCATAGACGCTTGGCAAGGCCTTACCTGAGTAGAGTTTTCAGAAACGGAAGGAGAGGGTCTCACGCGTGGTAGGCTTCTTGCACTGACTCATTCATTCATGTCACAAAAACCACTCTGGGCTCTTGGCGTTTCTAGGATTTGTTCATACACAACTCACGACAGACTCAAAAAAGACCAAACTATCAAAAAAGCCCCCCTGTAATCGCCAGGAAGAAGGACCCATGTGGTGGAATCTGGAGGTTTATTTTCCACACCCCCTTCCCACAGGCATCCCCTGGAGAATGCTGTGTACTGTCATCCTGTGCGTCTGAAGCTCTTGAGGCCATAGGGGGGGTCTCATGGCTGTAGAGAAGGCCTGGGGCCCACACCACCTGGCATACTGGTCACACTCCCAGGGCACGCTGCCTCTGGGAGCTGAAGGTCCCCAGCAGCCCAGGAGCCCTGGAGGGCAGAGGCGGGAGCTAGGAGAGCTCAAAGCCCGTGTTCATGCTGATGGCGTAGCGCAGTTTCTCGCGCAGGACGCTCTTCTTGCTGTAGTTGGGCAGCTTGAGCAGGTTGAAGCAGGTGGAGGAGGTGGGCAGTCGGCCGCCGGGCTCCCGTTTGCGGATGGTGAAGAAGCCCCGAAGGACGCTGCCCAGGGTGTCCCCGGTGTCCTGCAGGCATACACCACGGCCGTGGGTTGAGAGATGCTTTGACCTGGGAGCCTGCACAGGTGCCCAAGCAGGTGGCCTGGCCAGTCCCTAAGTGCTGGGCAGAATGCAGGACGCTGCCCTGGCACTGCTGCCTGAGGCCCAGCCCCAAACTCAGGACAACTGGACTTAAGAGGCTAAGTCCAGGGAAGGCACCCCTGCTACTCGGGGCCTGCAGGAAAATCCTGCACTAAGGAATAAGGAAGTTCTTGGGAATGGGGCCTTCTGGTTAACAGGTAATCAGCGGTTAACCAACTGCCAAAGAGTAGGAGACTGTCAAACTAGTCTGGGTACAAGATGTTTCTGAATGCAGCCTAATGCCTCCTCCCTGACTTTGCAGTGCTGTGGCCTGTGGCTATGACTTGGGTCACCTTTCCCTCATGTACAGAGACTGAGGACCATCCAGTGATCTGCACGAGGAAGGAGAGGAGCTCAGGGGGCAGCAGCACGAGGGCCGCCATATCGAGGCCATAGGTTTTTTTTTTTTTTTGAGCTGGAGTATCACTCTGTCGCCCAGACTGGAGTGCAGTGGCCACTCCCAGCCACCACAGCCTCGACCTGCTGGGCTCCGGCAATCCTTCCGCCTCAGCCTTCCGAGTAGCTGGAACTACAGGCGCGTGCTACCATGACCGGCTAATTTTTTGATTTATTGTAGAGATGAGGTCCCGCCAAGTTGCCCAGGCGGGTCTCGAACCCGCGGGCTCAGGCAATCCACTCACCTCAGCCTCCCAAAGCGCTGGGATTACAGGCTAAGCCACTGAGCCCGGCGAGGCCATGGGTTTTACAGGGAGTGGGACACTTGTTTGAGCACTCACCGTGGGTCAGGCCCAAAGCACACGGAGCTGGATAACCCCCAAGGGCCCACTCTCCCGTGACAGATGAGGAATGAAGCAGCTTGCCCTGACATGCACAGCTCGCAGGTGGAGGGCCACATTCAGGCCTGGCCTGTCCACTTCCTGAGCCTGTGCTCACCCTCTCCCATGCTGCCTCTCCCACCTGAAGCGCTGCAGAGACCAGCAGCTCCTAAAACCAGCATGCCTCCCCCCTCCCCCATCCAGGAGCCCTTCCCTGAGGAAGGAAAGAAGGGACCGCCAAGGGAGGGCTGAGGCCCAAATGCAGCCTGAGTTCACGGCGCTCCCCCAGAGCCTGGCTGACTCCACTGCCATTAGAACTGTGGGCCCCTCCTCACCTGGCTCCAAGAGACCCAGCCACCCACTCTGCTGAGGCAAAGAATGGGTAGGGGCCCACACAGTGGGGACAGCAGACAACCCCACCCAAGGCCGACCCTTCCCAGCGTGGTACCTGATCGTCCGATACTTCCACACAACGGATGGAGAAGGGAGGCTTGAGGTAGGCGAATCCCAGCAGTGGGGGCCTGGAGCAGCTGGTCACAAACTATAACACAATGGAGGGTTGGAGGCAGAGCAGGGTTCGCTCCTCCTAGAACAGGCCCCTGCAGGGGTGCAGTGCACTCTGCTCTCTGCATCACTGTACTGCTAACAGCTGTTTAGCCAGCAGTGTGGAGTGACAGAGAATTGTACCCGGCCCAAGAACTGGGACACATCTCACATCTCTTTTGCCAGTGCTGTTCTTTGGGACTAAAACACAAAACTGCCACAGCTGAGAGATGTGACGGGTCATTTGTGAGAGCACGTGTGACTGAGGGCTTAGGACCATGCAAACTCCCAATCAGGGCACCGGTGTGACATCCCCAGGAGGCAGGCCTCCAGCGGGACTGTCACGCATCAGTAGGGATAGGGCGGTGACTGACACCCCTCTTCAGAGAGAGCCCAAGCAAAAACAGCACTGAGGGCGGGCGAGGCAGATGCTAGTGGCACCTATGGAGTGTGGCATGGGGGAGGGGAGCCCTGGGGCAGATGGCATCACTGACCACGCTGCTCATACTGCACCTGGCATCCTGCTTGGCTTCTTGGCCGCATGGGGGAACTGTGTGAGCACATCTACCAGAGCCCCCCTCTTTGAGACACTAACCTCTGAGCACACACACAGAAACCAGGCCTGTGAAGCCAGCAGACTGAGGGGCAGAGTGTGGTACTGAGCGGCCAGTCACTGCCTACTGCACCCTGGGAGTTCCTGGCATTCCCAAACTGTAGCACTGTGTTGTTCCCCCAAATGTACAGCTGGTGCCTGGACAGAGGCAATTGACCAGCCTGGAAATCCAAGTGATACACTTGCACAGGAATGTCCTAAAAAATCACTTCCTTAAGCTCAACAGCCACCACGAATGTGCTGTCTCAGGGGCCTCAGGGGTCTGTGTCTTACAACACCAATATGTGCTCCAAAAGTCAGTAGCAAGTAAGAGTTTGGCTCTTGTCATAAATGGTTGTGAAATTCCTGAGACCATCCAAAGACAGCGTGTGTCAGGCTTCAAAAAAGGGTGTTTTTTTTTTTTTTTTTTGAGTTGGGGTCTTTGTCACCCAGGCTGCGGTGCAATGGTGCGATCACAGCTCATCATAGCCTCGACCTCCACCTCAGTCTCCTGAGTAGCTGGGACTACAGGTACATGCCACCACACCTGGCTAATTTTTTTTTTTTTGAGTTGGAGTCTCACTGTCGCCCAGACTGGAGTGCAGTGGCCGTTCCTGGCCACCGCAGCCTCAACCTGCTGGGCTCCGGTGATCCTTCCGCCTCAGCCTTCCAAGTAGCTGGAACTATAGGTGCACGCTACCACGCCCGGCTAATTTTTTTTGATTTATTGTAGAGATGAGGTCTCGCCTGCCCAGGCGGGTCACGAACTCGCAGGCTCAGGCAATTCACTCACCTCAGCCTCCCAAAGGTACAGGATTACAGGCTGAGCCACCCACCGAGCCCGGCTTTTTTTTTTTAAATAAAGGTGAGGTCTTGCTATGTTGCCTTGGGGTGGTCTTGAGCTCCTGGGGTCAACTGATCCTTCTACCTTAGCCTCCCAAAGTGCTGAGATTACAGGCATGAGCCACTGCAACAGCCCCAAAAAAAGTTTTTTAAAGAAATACTGACAAGAAATATTCCTGTTCTAGTATGTTTTACTCATAGAAAACAGAGCAGCAGCAGCTCACATGCAGAAGGCATTATTTCGCTTTCACACAACACTGAGCATTCCTGAATGCAACCTTGCCCAAGCACTCCTGGGATGTTGTGTGTCACATGGCTAGACTGGCTTTAAGGAGGAGGAGGTGGACACAGAAGTGTCTGCACATTCCAATCCAGACCAACTCAGATCTGCTGCCTGCTCCAAAGTGGGGCTGGTCACAGGAGCGGGGCATTCTCAACCTCCAGAGACAGGAGAAGGAGCAGAGGGCAGGGGACACTTCCACCACTGCATGTAAGGAAGCATGCACAACCACTTCTATGTTGTATTCCTTCCACCTGGCTCTGGAGCCTGTCCACAGCTGCCCACGTGGCAAGGAAATGCATGTCTAGAGACAGTTTATCCAAAGACATAAACATGCCTGCTGTGTGCAACAGCGACTGCTTGGTCTTGAGATACTGGTCGTCCTCTCTCTCTAGGAGAGGCAGGGGTGAGGGGTTCCACAGGTCTGCAGAGACTGTTTGGCCTGCGAGAGGCACTGCTGGCCGACTCTTCCCAAACCAACTTCTGGATTTGTGTCTGTCTGCCCACCTGAATTCTGGAGATGTGTGGACAGCTGCAGCATCTGTGTGTTTGCTAGAGTGAGGGTCTTAGCAGGATGAACTCTCCTTGGAAGGGCCAACCCCGGGAGAGAAAGAGCAGCTGCATCTCACCCAAGGTGATGCCGTCCAGACTGCCTCAACAAACCGAAACATCCAGAGTAAAGCATTTCCAGGCACAAAATTTACCCCCAGAACATGGCAAGATGTTCACAATACTCTATCAAGTAGAAAAGCAAGTGGTGAAATGATAGGATTCCATCTTTATAAAAATATACACATACATAACACAAACAGGTGTGTGTGTGTGTGTGTGTGTGTGAGAGAGAGAGAGAGAGAGAGAGAGAGAGAGAGAGAGAGAGAGACCTGGTGTCGTAGAAATCCCTACACTTTGATGTCAGTAAAAAGAAACGTAGTGGCACTAGGGGAAAGATTTTGAACATTTACAACTTTACAGACAACAGAATGTCAGCCTAAACAACTGTGTATGTTTTTTGAGACACTGAGTGCGTATATTGTCTATGTGTGTTTTACACCACTGAGAAAAAGGGTACACAGAAGTAGTATCTGGTGAGGAAGAATGTGGACAGGCTAAAATTCTACACTGTAGGAATATCAACTGTTTAAAATTTTGCTTATCTGTATTTTCCTAAGATAAGGTAATAAATATCATTTACTCCTATAATGAAAGGAAAGAAAGAAAAAAGATGTTAGCCAGGCCAGCAAAGGGTGAAGGGAAGGTACAGTGCTGAGCCCAACAGGCATGCCCGCTCATGCAGGGGACCATCCCTACAGCCAGGGGCATGTAGCAGGCAGAGTCTTGCCCCTGAAGCCCCACTCTGGTTACTGTTTGGTTTCCTGGAAGGCCTGCCAATGGGAGAAGCTATGCTAATGATACGAGGTCCTCTGATAATTTCATTTTTTCCGGTGTAAATTCTTCTATCAACTGGCCTTCTAGGTTTTTATGAATGAACAAACACTAGGACAGGTAATAAAAAAAATACCTTTAGAAACATGGCTCTCTCGTCCGGTGTGAAGTCAGAGGCCAGAATATCCCAGAGCCAGATGATGACTCTGTGACTTCCGTGAAAACCACCGTAGTACACCGTGTGCTTCCTGAAAGAAACCAGACATAGGCTCAGCAACACATGCTGACAGGCACTTAAGGACACAGGCAGACATGGTCACTCAGGTAAGTGGCATGGTCACCCTGGCAGGCCTGGTGACACTACTAATTTCTCTTAAAACCAGAAGTCCATTCCTTAATAACCCCGTCTCACTGGAAGCTAAACGAATGGAGAGTTTGAGAGCTGGCCCTCATGTTCCCAAGCAGAAGCTAGTGCGAGATCCTGTGACCCCTTCCCACAGAGCTTCAGAGGGCCCTGGTCCTCAGACCTATTTCCACCAGTCTCTAGGCAAAGTGGCTGACCTTCTGTTCCATGGCAGTCTGGCCAGAGACCAGGGAGGAAGGACATTTGGAGACAGGCTCCTGAAACAGCTCTCCAGAAGGAACTCTGTGAGGAGAGTAGCTGGCTTTCTAAGAGGCCTAAGGATTCTACCCCACCCCCTTACCGTCCCCTTACTTTAAATCTTCCAGATCAATCTCAGCATTGTCACCGGAGATGAGACGCTGCAGCTCAGGGGTTGAGAACATTCGGATCCACTCGGGTTTGATAATGGAACGGAATCCGCTAATAAGGGCAGCTGTCTGGTTTTTGATTTGAGTGTGCATTCGAAAGTGGGCCATCAGATGGATGTAGCTAATTCTGTTGCCAACAAGGAAGAGAAAACAATGGAAGTTAACAGGATGGGGCAGGCTGTTACCAATGGGCTGAAAGAGAAGTCTAGTCATTTCTGAACCATTTTACACAAAAAACACAGCATTAGAGCATTTCACCAAAATACTAACAATGACAATGACAGCACTCCTGAATTGTACACTGTGTACCACTGGAAATGCACTAAGCCTTCAAGGGCATTACTTCATTCATTCCTCCCCCTCAAAATCCATGGGTCACATCAGGTAACTCCCTACTATGTTGTCAACAATCAAGGTGAGACACTCTCCAGGTTAGAAGAGGGTCCTTCTTTGAACAAAGGAAGCTTTTTGGACTGTCATTTAATCTTATCCTCTGGACATAAACCAACTAAGATACCATTCAGTCTTCCAAAAAGCTTTAAAAAGTATAGAAAAATTGTTTCATGTTGAAACTTTAATCAAAACCTTGCTAATCTGAACCAAGGGTATAAAGCCATGAAAAAAGCAGAACTGCAGGATGCTTTAAACACACGCAGCTGGGTGACCTAGGTTTGGCTGGGAAGTCAGAGCAACCAACAACAGTTCCAAGCAGAGGGTTTTTTACACCTGCTTTTATGACCACAACAACCTCACATACAGAGACATAATACAATACAATTCTTTTGAATACATTCCAACAGGCCTGCTTGTACCACTGGCTTCTTAGCAAATCATTTATACAGAGATGAAAGAACTTGAGTCCAGTTCAGGTGCAATTCTCACAAATTCCAAATTAGTACAGTCCAAATACATCTAAGTTAGTGACCTTAAAAATATCTTTACTAAAAAAATTCTCCAGGAGCAAATCTGTACATTAATACATTCAAATATGTATTATTCTATTATTGCTACTCCTTCCATGTACTCTTTGAAGCACGTCACTGATGCTGTTCCATTTGATAGAGCGAAAGAGGGGAGGGAGAGGAAAGGGATGGCAGGGGAGGGGGGAGAGGAAGAGAAAGAGAGAGAATGAGAAACATTCAGCATCCAAGAAGTGCAAGATTAAACATTACCCCTAAAGAGGGGTACACTGGCACTACTAGGCCTTGTGAGTCAGTCTACTGAACTGAATAGCCTTGCCCTGATGCTGAAGTTCCATGCTAAGAACGTGTAAGAGTCTGTGAGATAAGGTTCCACATAGGAGGTTCCATGGCAGGACAGGAGGCTCACTCCAGCCTGCACTGACCCACCTCCTCTGACACTATACACAGCAGCCAATGTCTATGTTGGGAGGAGTGAGTGACTTCCTCCCATCATACCCAAGTCATGATGCCTGGTGACATGTGGCCTCGCTGGGGATGGTGGGATTTGTGTGACACGTCATATAAACCGTGATGTTGCTATCACTGCAGACATTTATTAAGCCCCTCCTTTGAGCCCAACATCCTGGAAGATAGTCATATACTTTATCTCACGTGCTGCCCTCTGAAGGAATGGTTGCAGGTTGCATGGCAGGCAGAACAAGGACTCAGCCCTGCTCTCCCTGATTCGGAGCTGGGCCCTCTCCACTCCCTCAGGCAGCCCCTCCCAAGTGGCATTTTGTTCCTTCTAAGTTTTCAAACTAGCGGCCAAAGGGCAAGGCTGGGCAAGGCTGGTGTATTTCGATCATGGAAAAACAGAGTCTGTTCTTCTGACTATTCTGACAGTTTAAATAAAACCTCCCCAAGCATGCAAGTGGACCAAACCACCCAATCGGGAGGAACATGATGCCTGGAACATTGGACTGTGATGTGCATCTGATCCAAATGACTCACCAGATGGGGCTGAGCCCACACTTGTCACTAAAGAAACTGATTAACAGTTCAAATGCTCAGCTGAGCCTAGTGGCAGAAGATTCATAGATTGACAAAGGGACCAATGTCTATTCCTCATAGCAGGCTCTATGGTTTTAATTAGGTGACAATACGGCCGGATGGAGACAGTGCAGGGACCAGAAAGGTTGACATTTATGATAGATTCCTAAGAGCCCATTATGTGGCAATAGCTTCTGGGCCTCGAGTCTTCCCGATTTCCCATGTTTAAGACCTCTGTTTGCCACATTGGAATTCATCACCATGTCTTCTCGGCAACAGTGTTTTATACAACTGCCACGCGCTATCATTCCAAAATGATCTGCTTCTCCAAGGTGTCTTTCTGCCTGTGTGTCCTCTGGGTTCAGGACAGCATGCCTGAAGAGCTCAGAATCCATCTGTCTGCATCTAGAGCTGTCATTAAATTCCTAAGAGCACCAGGGCCTGGGTGCCTCTGACCTTAGAAATGTTACTACAAAAAACAAATTGTCAGTTCTTATTTTGCAAATCGAATTTAATACAATTCCGGCCTATGAACTGTAACCAGTAATTTCCATTATGATATTTATGGCCTCTTTCTACTTCCATCTATCTTAATAAATTCTCCACGTAAGCCCGGAGAGCCAGAATAAAGTATTTTCAAGTGGTGACCTTAAAATATAATTGCTATACTCACTTATTTTCATTTGTAACAGGAATGGTCTTCCCTCCAGGAATCAGTTCATGGCAAACAAGCTGGGGGAGAAGAGGGGGAGTAATTACCAGAGAGGACTCCAGTGGGGAAACAGAGCTTCCTGAGGCTAAAAGGGCCTGCTTCAACTGCCCTGATAACGATTAAATTAAGACAGTATGTGTTGGGGAACAAACATTTTTCACAAAAATTCAAGGCTGAAATATCAACAAGTAGACCTAGCATGATCAATATACAAGGTTTTTTTCTCATCCAATCCTTGTTCAAACATTTGTATCAAGGCTTCGGAATGTCATGGGGGGAATGTGTTGGCATTTAGGAGCACAGCAGGATGAGTAAATGAATGTTGGTACATCCATATGCTGGAATACTGCGCACTATTACAAATATGATGAAGATGTGTATTTATTGGAAAGGTAAAGATCATATAACACCAGGCATGGTATGGTATCATTTCGGCCAAAAAAAAAAAAAAAAAAAAGGATATACATGCCCGAGTCTGGAAGGACAGGCACACTATCAGGGACACCCTCTGGGTACCAGCATCACAGGTGGCTTTCATTTTCATCTTTATGCTCATATTATAGCCAATTTTCTGTTATAAGTTTCATTATTCTTATAGTCCGAAGAGAAAATCAAGTAGGTTAGGAGAAAGTCTCAAAATCTGATTATAGATTTGTTTAAAAACTGCTTCCCTCAACTTCAAGAACACTTCTGTGGATCACCTAATAATTAAACACAAATCATTTTGAAGTTCATTTTAATAAGAATTCGGTTACTATACTATAACTCTACAGATGTAGAAAGGAAAAACAGTGGCCCTCAGTCTCACTGTTGTTAACATCCAGGGTGTCACCAGAAGGCTTTAAAGCTGAAAGGACCCTTAGGAATGCCCCGCCTGGTGTTTTCCATAAGCACTCCAGGAACAACCAGTCTGTGAGCTATCATCTGGAGGAGCATCACTGTGAGACAGTATTCTTCCTTCTTTGAAGGAGTCTGTGTCAGAGCTGGAGAAGCCTGAGGTTAGCTCAACTGCACTTCAGTGTCTTTCTCATGGGCTGCTGAGAGCCCTAACACACCAGCCTGCCTGGTGGCCTCAAAGGAGGAAGCCAGGTCGTGCAGGGTCCACAGTGGTGTTTCCAGACTGGCCCAGCCGGGACTCATATTTGGCAAATGGTGCTTTTTTGAGAATGTGGCTCAGGGAGACTGAGTCACCTTTCTGAGGTGACCAGGCCTGTGTCTAAGAGGACAGTTCTGCACTAAGAAACTCCTGGCACAGATTCTGTCAAGCAGCCCTTGCTTGGGCCACGCACACACAGTGCCTCATGCAGGGATGGACGAAACTTCAAGAGAAGCCAAAGGGAACACCTGTGGGAGATGGTGGTGCTGCTGCCGACTCCAGGGCCTCCACTGGCTCTGCTTTGTCCCAGACATGAACAAGGACAGGCTTCTGCTACAGACACCACTCAGGTGGCATTGGCCCCCTCTCTAAGTCATAATCCTCCATTTGTAACAGCTAATCCTCACCATGGTAACGAAAAGCAATGCTACAAATGGGAAATTACCCTAGTAAGTGACGTAAGCAAAGCAGTCTCTGTGGGGAGTATCAAAGGCTGGGAAACAGGGAAGGAAAGGGGGCTGCCCCCTCTTCTGGCAAGGTGGGAGAAGGACAATGGGTGGGAGGGGAGGAAGAGAGACCACACAGACCCTCAGCTTGTACCCCTCTCTCTGGGGAAAATACTAAAAACAGGGTAGATGTCAGGAAGCTGCAGAGGGAAGACAAGGAGAGCTTGGCCTGAGAGGCTGACCTACCTGCCCCATGACGTCCTCATCGTAAGACAGAGTCAGGCCCAGGTCAGCGATGTCTCCATCATAGCGCTAAGGAAACAGAGAAGGGGAATGTTGGGGACCGGGAGCATCAGCCTTGGGGAGCTGAACTCTCCCCATCCTCCAGGTGCTCCCAGGCGGTGTTAGCCACCATGGCTGCGGAATGGTTTGCAGCAAAGGAGAGGTCGCCTATGCTCCTGAGGAAGGAGGCTGTCAGGACCAGCCAGGGGGGGCGTGCCCACAGGGATGTGGGGCATGCAGTGGCTATGGAGATGGCTGGAAGGGACAGGTCAGGAGCTCTCAATCCAGGCAGCGATGGCAGGCAAAGTTGGACCTGCAGGGCTTCTGTAGCTAGGATTTCTCACCAGAGCTCGACTGAGCTCGCCATTCTGCACTCACCTTAATAGAAGTGAGGTTTTTGTAGAACTCGGAGTCCAGGGAAGGAAGCTCATCCACAGAGCTGTAGAAGACGCTGTGGTGGTGCCCGAGCAGCTGGCTCAGGAAGAAGAACGCGAAGGGCACGTCCACCACAATTCCCTGCAGGAGAAGGAAAGAGCAGCTTTCAACTGGGCCACATGAGGTTCTGACTCAGTAACTAGGTCAGGTGGTTCAGGCTGCAGATGTGGCCCCCAGTTTTCAATCTGGAGAGCAGTATCTCCATTACATACCAAAGATTGTTAAGTGCCCTGGGAAGCTACAGAGCAGGGGCTAAGGGCACAGGCTTAGGAGCTACACTGAGATCAGGGATCAGATCTCAGCTCAGCCACTGCCAGGCCTGGGATCATCAGCCTTCTCACCTCAATGGGCACAGCACCACATCTCAGTATGGGGACCGAACAAATGCAGTACTGACCCTGCCTCGGCCCTCAGTGCAGCTGCGGTGACAGGTGCCAAAGAAGCACAGAGGATAGACTCTCGCTCGGAGGCATACCAGGAAGCTTCCGAGAGGAAGAACTATCTAAGCCAGGCCAAAGGCAGCACGAGACCCTGGTACGAGGCCCACAGGCTGTTCCAAGGATGGAACACAGATCTGGGTGGCCACAGCACTGGGAAGGAGGGTGGGTGTGACGAAGCCAGGGACAAAGCAGGACCTGCTCAGTCTGATCTTGCTGCAGTCTGACTCGATGCTGAGGGCTGTAAGCAGGGAAGTGACAGATCTGCACTTCATGTGGGAAATGGACTGGAGGAAGTCAGGAGGCAGGGACCCAGCTGGGTAACTGTGGAACAATGCCAAGGAAATGCCGACAGACTGTGCCAGGTCATTACCAGAGGGTGGGGAGAGGAATGTGGATTGCAAGATGAGAAGGGAGTCACGCAGACCCAATGATGCCTGTCCCAAAGGACCACAAGGGTTAGGTGGCTAATGCACACCACTCACAGGGCCAGCGGGCCCTAATTCCTCTCATCAGTACGATTACTGCCAGAGGTAAGGGAGAGGCAGAAGGCAGAGGCAAGGCCCAGAGTTGGGAAGGACATCAGAAGAGCCAGGAAGTCAGGCTTTCTAGATGCTCAGAGTCTCCTAGGTCTTACTACAATTGCATGTGTAAAGAAAAAACATGTATGCCTGGGTAGGTCTTAATGGGATTTGTAATTTTTAAAAATATGAATCTTCTTAAGAAATTGTCTTTATTTTGCAGATAAGGAGAAAGGCACAGAATGAGCCTATAGCCCTTTTACTAGGCAGAGGAGGACTGAGTGGTGCGCAGGCAGGGATTCAGATGGGACATCTGACCTCATCATGCCTTGGACAGAGGCCTAAGTGCAGAAGCTGTTTCTGCACTTAGGGAGAGCTGTTTCAAGTGTGGAAGTGTCCAAGGCCTCCCTCTCAGCTGCTGCCCGCTGCTGGCACTTCCGTTTGGACAGCACCTGGCTCTCGAGGGCTCCTTGGTGAGAGGAGCACTGCCCAGGCAGCTCACTTCCTCTGGGGCTGGGCCCCGGGAAGGCCTCACAGCTCTGGAGTCCACTGTGTAGGCCACAGGCTGCCAACGGGCCTGGGTTGAAGCTTTACCTCCTTCCTGGGGGGTGGGCCTCTCAAGACCACGTGAGGGGGTCCCGCCCCAGCACTCAGTGGACAGGAAGCAGGTGTGTGGGCCTCTCCTGAGTCTGTAGGGGTCCACACCACCCTGACCCCATGAGGCCACAGAGTAGAAGCTCAGATTCCCCTCCTCTCAGTAACAGTGAAGGTGACAGCTTCAACCGACCTGGGGTGACAGGTACCAGGCACTGTAGGAAGTGCTCACACTTGTCACCTCATCAACAGCCATCCAGAAACACAGCTTTTGTCTCCACTTACTACTGAGAAAATAGGAAAGCAACTTAAATGTATGCGGTCACATGGTCGGCCGGGAGGAGCTGTCTTGTCCAGCTGCCATGGGCCCTGTCCTATCTTCTCGTTCCAGTCTGTAGGCCAACATCCACACATCCCCAGCCGTGAAGCCCCCATATAACACAGGACTTTAAAATGCTGCCCTCCCACAACTGGGACTGGACTCCATGTGGCGACCTGGCTCTGCATACCACAGGGAGGCAGATAGCTGGCTTAGCACAAGGGCCAGCCTGGGTTCTAATTCTGCCTCTCTCACTTAACAAGCAATGAGCATTTGGACAGTGACTTCTTGGGGCCTCAGTTCCCTCATTTTTAAATAATCAGGAAAGCAGCAGCCATGTCACAGGACGGTCAAGAGGATTAAATGAAAAGATGTGTGCAAAGTGCCAGCACTGGTATTTAACAAATCTTTATTCCTGCCTATTTCCTCAATCATGTCCTAATGACTGTTTACACAGATGGGCCCAGTGACACAAACATATAGAAGCAGCCCCTGGCGCCGCTGACATTTCATCTTCCATGTCTCTGCTCCTTAAGGTGCCTACCTCATACACAGCCTTCCCCAGCATCTTCCCCACAAACTCAAAGAGCTGCAGGTAGTTCTCGTGGATGTAGGATGTGGGCGAGGGGTACAGCCTCTCATCTCCGCTGGTTGTCTGCAAGGCAGAGAGATGGAGAGAGGCCGAGAGGTTAAGTGCCCATTAATGAGCAAGCCTGGCTCTTCACTTCTGTTTATCACCTTGAATTTGGCTGCTGTCAATCCTGCTCTTGCTCCCTTTACATACCTTAAACAGGTTGAGGGCTGGGTCAAACACCCTCTTGATGATCTCTTCCAAGAACTCCTTGAAGACACCGTCTTGATCAATCCCGGCCTCATCCATCCCAAGGTCATTGACAAACTTCACCCGGATTACACCCTTCATTGCATGCTGGGAGAGCTGCCGGAGCTGCTCGTAGCCATCCTGTCGGGAGCAGAATTACAGCCATCAGCAACCCAAGGCCTCCCGCATAATTCAGGGCTCCCCCCTCAGGCTCTGCTCCCCACACAAAGCCTGCACAGTGTAACTGCTAAACGTGGGAGTCAGGACACGGCCCTCGGGAAGAGCAGTTCTCACCTGCTTCTGAACAAGAGCCTATCAAAAGGGGGATCCACTGGGGATGTGGTGGTGCTACTCCTGGGCAAAGAGAGTCTGATCTCGAGGGGTCACAGAGCCACACGATGAGGAAATTAGGCAAAATGAGTCATGATGAGCTCTTGGCTGTCAGACAAAGGATGGAAAAAACCAGGACAAGGTGGATCTCTCTCTCTCTCTCAATGCTAAGAATATCTTTTAGCTTGTGGTTTAAAAAAAAATCAAACTTATAAAACACCATAACATAAAAAGTACTCCTCACCCCTCATCTTCTCCAGTCTTTCCCAGATCATGAAGAACCGTGTGAGTCATGCTGAGGAATTCTGGCTATATCCTAAGGGCAACAGAGCCACAGAAGGGTATAGGCAGGGTGCAACCTGACTGGCTTTCTTAGAAAGAGCTTTCTACCAGCAGCAGGGCACATGGATGTCAGGGACCAGGTGGGAAGCAGAGACTGGGTGCAGGAGGGATGTTGGACCTTTGGCTCGGGGTCATCTTATCCTCCCTATTCAGAACTCAACATGCACGGCCACCAGAACCAACTCCAGCATTCTTCTATAAAATCATCTTGTCTCTTGATTCTAACTGCCCAGGTCTTCCTGGCCTCTGATTTTGCCATCTGATGCATTCTGAGTGTTTGGGGTGCTGAGGTTTTTATTTCAGAGCAGGGACTTTACAGGGCAGGGCCTGGGAAGAGTCCTCTAGCCCAACATGAGAGGTCCCTAATGTAAACAGTTATTAGGACATTGGTGAAACCAATGCCATTAGATGATGTCACACAGTAAGTCACAATCAACCGCACCATCTATGGAGGCCATACCACATTTCTCCCTTTCAGCTACAAGTGCAATGCTGCCACATGCCTTGCTGACATCAGACAGACCGTCTCCATAGCATCCACTTGGCTGCCAGTCTGCTCACCTTGTCACCAAGCAAATGAGCCAACTACCAGTATGGCAAGCCTTATTTTGGGGAAGTTTGCTGCCTTCCTGCCATGCTCACAGTGACCCGAAGGCCTGTCCCAAGGGCCTCTCAGTGGAATGGCAGATGTGAAAGCACTTAGCATGTTTCCTGGCTCAAGGAATATCTGCTGGATTCAATCCTCAGTCTTGTTTGACCAGCTCCACACAAGCCTCTTTTTTACAAAGGGGAACGTGCCACTGCCTCTTCTCATCTGTCTCCTGCCCCTGCAAGCTGGGTGGTGGCGAGGGTGGTGCGAACACCTCCTGGGAAGATGAATGGGAGCCCAGCATTCCTCCTCTTCAGCATTTCAACATGCAGACAGAGAACACTAGCCTGGGAAAGGCAGGCCTGGCTCCCAGGCCTGTCCCTGATATCCAAGTGACCTTGACTGAGAATCCAACTTCTCCAGCCTCTGTTCTGCCTCTGACAGGGTGAGGGGAAAGGGCTAGATGAGAGTACGTTTGAGAGTTCTTCCAGTTCTGAAACGGTAGTTTTGGTCCCGATCTACCCTCTGGGGGAGACCTTCCTGCAGGACTTTAACATCCAGAAACCTAGTACAGAAGCACAGCCTTCCACACAAGCCATGAGAAGGAAACAGAATACAAGTCCAGGATCCCATGGGTCTGATGGCAGCTTTTTGATGCCCCCTTGTGTCCAAATCAAGCAAGAGCAACTGGGCGCTCAGGTTCCAAGAACCGGGGTAACAATAAAAGGCCCTCTCCCCCTCTCTGATGGAAAATCAAGAGGAAAACGGACTTTCCCTAAAGCCTAAGACAGAGCTGTCCTTTGACAATCCCCAAGGGAAGTATTTTACAGAGGAGGCCCAGAGTAGCTGGACGTCAAGTGAATTTCCCGTAAATAGTGACACTGAAGTTCAGGGCTTCTGCCACTCCCAGGAGATACCACAGTCGATACCACTGCAAGCTGTTCCAGTGGGTATGACAGGTGGAGGTACAAGGGCTAGAGACAGGGGAGGTGCATCCAGGTCTGATGAGGAAAACGTTAGAAGGAAATTTCTACAACGCAGCTGGGCTTTTTCTTTGATTCAAAAGCAGAGGTTGCAAGATGGTGGCCCACAGGTTGAATTCAGTGGAATGAAGGGTGTCATCTGACCTACTGCACTTTACAAAATTTAGTTAGTTCACAACACACAAGGTCTGAGGATTTCACACAAAACCCTGAATCTTGGCCTTAAGAATTCGGAGTGCTGTGGAGCCCACATCTCTACATGGCGAGTCCAGAGAGCTGAATGAAGGATGCTCCTCTGGGGAGGTATGTGCTCTTCATGTACCCACCCATCTCCACATTCCCCGGTCCTGAGGCTGGTGTCAGTTACCATTTGTTACCTCACTCACATGGCTGTTTTCTTAAGAAGAGGCACATAGACCAAGGAGGCTGTTTCAAGGGAAACAGGAGAAGTCATGGAAGGCGAGGCTATTTCTATCTGTTGAGCATGCAAACAGCGTTCCTGCAACAAGACCCACTGTCAGCTTTGCTCTTTCATGTGGCCCAAGGGCCCTGGGGTGTTTGCATTCCTTCTGCCTACCTTTAAGAAAACCAAAAGCATCTGCTAACACATGTTGCCTTTTTCAACCATCAGTGGCCAAAGGAACTTGTACAAGTTCCCCAGTAAGAAGCGATGCACTAAGGAAGAAAATGAAGACGCAGAGGAGGAAGAGCTGCCGCCCTACGCCAGTTGCTAGTGGATGTGGCTCTCTGGCTGCGTGCTGCTGTGGAGTCCCATGACTGTTCCACACTGCAGAACACACTCAGGAGGAACAGTGGCTGGAGTATGATAAAAGGTCTAAAGGGCACACATGGCAAATCAAGCCAAGCCTCTCCTGGGATTGAGGACTGTGGTTCAGTCACTAATTCCACTGCTGGCAGGACCAGCACATAAGGGCAGGCTGTGCACTACACAACCCTGGGTAAGGCTGTGGCATGAACAGCACAGACACTGTAGGTAGGTACAACCATGACAACCACGTTCCAGCAGACTGTAGTCAGGGTCTTGTAGTCAATATACTATGACTATTTCCTGACATATGAGGATAGAGTCCCTATCTCCAATTTATATGAAGTTGCCAGAGGGTAGTAACTCTGGACAATGGGCTTGCCTAAGATAGGCCACTTCACTTGTATCTCCTAAGTTTCTGTTGCCACTTGACTCTGTGATAAATGTGTTTCTCTGTATGGCATAGTAAATGCAACACCTCCATTCCGCCTTCACATATTCAGTTGGGAATCTGGGCAAAGTGTCTGCTGGGACAAATGAAGCTTGCACACATACAAGAATGTCAATGCAGCTGGCAGCTCCTATCCTTTCAAAGAAGCATGAAGGGTTTGATGCTCTAAGGGCCCTCATGGGGCAAAGGAAGACACTGTGGGGCTCTAGCACTAAGGACGTACTTAACCAAGCAGCTACTGAGAACAGTCAGTAGGACAAATGATCCCTTTTCTGCTGTCAGAGCCTGGATTTCAGAGTTACGAGATAGAGAAGAGACAAGAACAGTTCACAGGCACTAGATCACTCACTACAAAGCCTGCGGTTCACAGAGTGTACTTCGTGGTGGGATTCCATGGGCTCATGCTCACCTCCAGCATCCGGGATCGGCGGATGGTGATGTGAGTGACATGTGGGGAGGCGGAGCTGGTTTCCACAAGCCCCAGCTTCTCCTTCTCCTTGGAAACCATGGTTCGAAACAGCAGGACTCTCTGAAATGAGCCAAGGTGGGGCCAGAAACAGGGTAAGTGACCAAGCAATTCCATAAAAACACTCTACAAAATTACTGAAATTTAAGTCACATGAGATGGGATGCCTTGACATGTGCCACCAGCTAGAAGTATCTTGTGAGAGCAGTAAACACTTCCCAGAACACTTGGCATTAGACACACAGCTGAGTACATGCCAAGGAGAAATGCTCCAGAAGGCATGGTCTGGCTGCACTAGAGTCCAGCTAGGAACAGTCCAGGAGAAAATCATTCTCCTTATTCAGTCAATAAGCCACTGTAAAAACCTGGTGGCAGAACAAGCTACACAGGCTTCTCTACACAGTTGGGTCTGCTCTAAAGGAAATCAATACTATGCATTTAAAAACCAAACAATTCAAAGGTATTTTTTTTCTATTGTCAGAAATTTTAAAAATGAGCCTACAGTATAAAGGTCTCTGACCTTTACATCTGCCTCCTCTGTGCCTTCAAGCCTGTCACAGTCCTACCAGCAATATTTCTCAATTATTGCTTGAAAAGAACCCTCTTCTTATTCTAAAGACTCTGATGGGTCTCTTTAGAAAAGCATGACTCTCTGTCCTACCTGTGTATGAGAGTCACAACCCTACTAGCATTCAAATAAAGGCAACTGAATGAACTCTAATCATAGTCATTTTTTCTAAAAATGGATATCTCCCCTAAAGCCAAAAGCTATATTAAATACAAATAAGAACAGTAATAGCACTAATAACAATAAGAACAATAGATGCAAGAACAATAGTAATAGTGTGAACTAAATACGGGGGAAGAGGATAGTTTCTTTTCATTTAATCATTACATTAACTCTATGAAGTAAATATGTCTGTAACAGAGAAAGTAATTTACTAATAGCCTCCTAAGAAGAAGGGGACATGGTATTCAGTGGAGAAATTACCATCAATGAAGCAATTCAATATGTCTGGTCTACAAGTCTAGAAACGGGCCTGAAATGCTCTGAAGAGTATCAAAAGCTCTGGGGGCTCCAGGGCCATGCAGTAGGGAGACAGTGGGCTGAAGACCCAGTGAGGGAGCCAGTGATGTGAATTAAGGGTGCTTCCGCCTCTCCCTCCTATAGCAGGGAACTGCAGGACTCTGGAAACAGGTACTTAAGGTGTGTGGGGCCGTGTGGTGTGTGACACAACTACTTCCTGTGACCCCAGATTTTCGGCATGATCATCTAGAGTGACGGATGCCATTTTCTGGAACATGAGGCAGAAGATAAGATTCATGTCTGGGTCAATCCAGCATGGGGTGGGGAGAGTGGAAGACAGAAGCAGAACTACAAGACAGAGACACAGCCCTGGATTTCCATGGGACGTGGAAGAAGGTTCAAGGCAACCACAACCAGGTTCCAAGGACTGGGGATGGCAGTGACCGAAGTGGGCATCTAGGTAAAGACGACTGTCCCTGTTTTACAGACAAGGAACCTAACTCACTCAAAGTCACAAAGCTAGGGACAGAGGGGTGAGGATCAAGCCAGAGCCCACATATAGACCACCCTACGGCACAGCCCCTGCCCACCCCACACTACTGAGGCCTTTAAGCTGAAACAAGAGGTAGAGGCCTTAATTCCCAGTCAGGAATTTACCTGCACATAAGCGGGTAAAAGCAATGTGAGAAAGTGCAGAGAATAAAGTGCTTTGTGAATGAGCTATACAGAGCTGTGGTTTTAAAAATGTTGAGGAAAACAAGAAAGGCATTACAGTGAGGTCAAGAACAAGGAAGACAGATCAGCATTGATGGCAGATCCTATTACCGTCCTGTGTTCTCCAACAGGAGTATTTCAGTGGCAGAGGACAGCATGTGCACTGCTCGGGGGCATGGAGCCAGAGCTGGAGGAGACAACAAGACAGCCCTTGCCGCCCTGAACACACTGAGCCCGAGGTACTCCTCCAGGATCTGCTGGTGCAACCCCTGGGAAAGGAGGGGTCAGGAGACGAGAAAGGCCCTATTTCACCAGGAGGAGTTTTATGTGCCAAGGACAAACAGCCTTTATGGCAATCTTAAGTAAAATTCCCAAAAGAAAAAAAATGGTGGGCATTAGCATACAGCTTGGATGCACAGGTCATTCCAATTAATCTCAGTGGTTTCCAAACTCTTTTCTTCACAGCACCCCTAGTGTCTCGGTCATTTTTTTTTTTCATGGCACTCCTAGGCCCAAAGAAATCCCTAGCAGTTCAATTTCCTAGGTAGTTGGGGCCTTACAATGGGTATTTATGTCCTAAGAACATAATGACTATATTTAACAAATGCACAAATGCTGAAATATAAATGCCTTTATCTCATTCTTAAAACCTAGCTTTGCAAATATAACATCATTGAAAAGAATGTAGTTCAACTGCATTGAACTACTTTGAACTAGTAGTCCTCATAGTGTTTCCACTGTGTTCTCCTCAAAGACTTAAAACACCCTGTGGCAACCCCAGGCACTGCAGACATATGGAGTGAAGGTTCCAGACTATGTGTTATGAGAATACTATAGTCAAAGGCTGAATTCACAGACAGAGGTCTAGGATGAGGTGGCACGTTTTAAACCAGACAGCACCAAACCAGACAAGGCCCAGAAACTGGGGCTGGAGCCTACTTCAAACGAGGACTGTTTGAAGAAGCTAAGGATGTGACACTTGGAAAACAGAAGACTCTGAAGGCCCACAGGAGGTGTATGCAGAACTCAGAAGAGGTACTGCTCTGTAGAGTAGAGGTGTCAGTTCAGGGGTTGCTCAAGGAACAAAGTGCAGAAGTTACAGAGAAGCAGAGCGGCTAATGAAGAGGAAGGATGTTCCACCGTGGAAGAGTGAAGCTGTAGCACAGCCTGTTTTGCAAAGCTGTACATCTCCTATCAGAAGCAAGGTCAGGAATGTGCAGTAGGGCCTCCCTCTGAGGGCACATTTGACTACGTAATCACCGTAATGGCCTTCATTTCTGAGAGTCTGTCAAGTGCAGTAAGAATTTAAACAGCCACATTGTTTGCACATCACTGCTTGAGGGGAAAGAATAGCAACCATAGGTATTAAAGTCAAGGTCGAAACAGGATCAGAGAGCAGTGAGAATTGAGTATCTCTGAAAAGTGAGATTTAATTTACAAAAATGTGATTTATACTCTTCTAAAAATGTTTATTTTGTAAAACAAAGAAAATAGAGTAGGAAAAAAGTGAAAGAGCACAACCTAGACTCTCAAGAGCTTCTTCTAGGATGAGCACAGCATTGTCTTGGCATCTGATGGGCACTTCTGGAGTGCCCACTACTTACCAGGATGTGAGCAATGCTGTCTCTCATTTCCTGGATATTCCTGCCACAGCATGTGACCGTTCCCGTCTCTTGCTTCCCCTGGGTGTGTGACACCACACTCGACTCCTCCTTCTCTCCTAGTACTGGTCCTTTGGGTACTGGGTCCTGCAGGATTCTGGGCCTCGCTCCCCGGATGTCTCACTCTGTCTGGTTCCCTAACTACCATACCCACATCCACATAGGCAGTCAGGACACCTGGGTGCTGTCTTCACGTAGTCTGTCTCAAGCCTAGTCCTCTCCCCTGAGCTCCAGGCCACGTGTCCAATGGCTTCCAGAAGGCTCAGACTCCTCACATCCTACCTGCTCAGAGCTGAGCTCCTCACCAGTGTCCAGGCCTGCTCTTGCCTTTGCCTCCAGCTCTGGGAATGGCCCTCACGAGTGCCCACCACATTCAAGCCAGAAACCTGAGCCCCATCTGAATGGCTCCTTTCCTTCCCGTCAGACCCTTCCACTCTCTAGGCCCTCCTTAAAGATCTCTAGGCTTGATCATCTTTTGCCTCCTGCATCCCAACCTTAGGCCAGGCCATCTTGCTTTAATGCCCTCTGCCTCCAGCCAGTCCTCCACGTTGTAGTCAGAATGATCTTCCTAACTCGGTACAGTTCTAACCAGGCACCTCCTAAACTTAAAACCCTCCAGTGGCTTTGGATAAAATCCCAGCTCCTGGTTAGCAGAAGGCCCTTCCTAGTTATAAGGCCCTTCTTGCTCTAGTATCTCCTCAGCTCCTCCTCAGCTTCATTTCTCGCCTCCATTGTCCACCTTCTCTCCAGCAGCACTCCATCCTCACTTGGGCCTTCATACACTGTCACTTCTGTCTGCAGAGTCCTCTTCTGCCCTCCACCCCAACTACAGCCAGGTCAGGTCCCCATGGCTGGGCCCCGACAGCACCTGTCCCACTCCCCCAGAATTGTCAGTTCACCGTGTCTTCTCCAGCTCTATGTTTCCAGCTCTTAGCATAGCACATGCCACAGAGTAAGAGAAATCACTATTTCCACTGCTGAATGAATGACCCCCATTTAGTCATTTCCAATTGCTGGAACAAAGATGGAAAGTCAGGAACCATGTGGTGGAACAGAAAGAAACTCCAGGGGCCCAGCTCTGAGGACAACTCACGTTTTTGTGAGGGATGACATGAGGGATGTACTGCAGGATCAGCTGTGCTCGCTTTCTGTCCTTGTCGAGTTCTTGGAAGAGCACACTAGGTTTGAGATCCCTTAAGAAGAAAGACATGGGTTTGGGATAATTAAACGAAAAAATTCTCCAGTGTGGAGCTAGTAAACTACGGAACATGGGCCAAGCCCAGCCTGCTGCCTGTTTCCATAAAGCATGGCTGGAACACAACCACATGCATTCATATATGTATCATCTATGGCTGCTTTCGTGACACAAAGACAGGGTTGAGTAGCTAAATGGAGACTGTCTGGCCCAAAAGCCTAAAACCATAAGGCCCTTTACAGACACCGTCTGCCAGTCCCTGCTCTAGTGCCATGGTTGCACAAGAACTGGCATGCCATGGATAAAAATGTTGACATGCTCTTATGTTTAGCTGTAGGAGGATCCCCCACCCCATCCTCCAAAAAACCTGGCAACTCTGCTGATAAAAACTGCCATGCAACTATCATAACTTGTTGCTCAGCTCAGCTGAAAGACCTCTTCCCAGTCTGGTTAAGAAACGTCTGCTAAATATAATCTGGCTTTGTCGCCATTAATTAACTTTAATCATATTCGGTGTAAGCATCTCTTAACAGAAACAACTGCCAGGCCACATCAGAAGCATCCTGACAGGTACTTCACAGAAGTTGCAGCTCTCTTTACACAGACGAATGGACAAAATGAAGAAGGGGGAAAAACCCTCTCCGCCCTCGAATGTGAGCACTGAGCACTTGGCAGCTCTGCAGCAGGCAGTGAGACAGGGCAGACTCTGGCTCCGGTGAAGCCCCCACTCCTGGTGCTCACTTTCGCAGCCAGTGGTCCTCTGGAGCAAAGCACCGCCGGCAATCCCGCTCATAGAGCACCATCAGCCACCCGTGGACGGACTGGAACAGCTCCAAGGTCTCGCCCTTGGCATTCTCTGTGGGGTAACAAACAGGAGAGCCACACTCATAAAAGAGGAGTCAGAACCAGAGAGGAGGGGAGGACAGCTCGTGTCCTCTGTGGTCACCATTGAGTCTTTGATAGCCCTTATTCTGAATTGCATGTGGAAATAAAGGAATTAAAAGGCACCCCAGGTACATGCCAAGTGTCTGCAGGGCCTGAATACTTCTTAGACACAATCACTCAGGCTGCTTCTCACTAGTGTGTCATCCAGAGGGCCTTTTTAATCTAAGAAGCTTTGGACTGAACAACTGGAAACACCTCAGGAGGTGGGCTCTCATTTGGAATGTGAACTGGCACACGTTTTATCTTCATGGAAGTCAATAAGAAGAATCAAAGGAGATTCAGGACAAAATTAATCGTCATTAATAATCCTTGACACATACATGCAAATCCTGAAGGACATCTGGGAGAGTGAGACTGTCTCTATCCACACTACTATCTTAAGAGGTCACACACAAAGGGTGATGAAATAAGACTTCCAATTCTGTAAATAAATGTGCATCTTCTATTAACTTTGATAGACCATAAAGCTAGGAATTGGGGATGCTATAAACTCTCTGGCCTTTCTGGGTGTAACATCAATCAAACGGCAGTGGACACCTTTACCTTACCTATAATTCCATCCCAGATCATCTTAAACACGAAGGAATTCAGAAAAGAGGAGATGGTCACAAGTTCTTCCAGTTTGAAAGAAATTTGCTCCTCATAAACTTCAATGTCATCAAGGATCCTAAATCAGGCAGAAAATTATTTAGAATTGAGAAAAGGAAGAAAAATGAGATCGTTACTGTTTAATAGACAAAAAGAACAAGGTTAAGAAATAAGCTTTTGGCCGGGCTCGGTGGCTCAGCCTGTAATCCCAGCACTTTGGGAGGCCAAGGATCGCCTAACCCCACAAGTTCGAGACCTACCCGGGGAACTTGGTGAGACCTCGTCTCTACAATAAATCAAAAATTAGCCAGGCGTGGTAGCACACACCTGTAGTTCCGGCTACTTGGAAGACTGAGGTGGAAGGATTGCCTAAGCCCAGCAAGTTGAAGCTGCGGTGGCCATGAGCATGCCGCTGCACTCCAGTCTGGGAGACAGAGTGAGACTCCAACTCAAAAAAAAAAGAAAAAGAAAAAGAAATAAGTTTTCTCTTTTAGAGATACTTATTGTAAAATTTACAGCTAAACTTATATGATGTTTAAAATTTGTTTTAAAATAACCTGGGGGAAGAGAGCAGGTGGGGGTTTAAAGCAAAACTGGCTATGAGGTGGGAACTCTAACAGCTGGAGATGGGCACACGAAGGCTCATTATATCATTTTTTCTACTTTCTATGAATTTGAAAGCATCTGTAGCAAAAGGTAAAAAAAAAAAAAATACAACTAAGAAAATAATAAGCACTACTCTATATTTTCCTTACTCATAAAAACCCAACTCTAACATTATTTTTTTTTTAAGTCGGGATCTTCGTTGCCCAGTCTGGAGTGCAGTGACATGATCACAGCTCGCCATAGCCTTGACCTTCGGGGCTCAGATAATCCTTCCACCTCAGCCTCCTGAGTAGCTGGGACTACAGGTGTGTGCCACCATGCCGAGCTAATATTTAAAAATTTTTTTGTAGAGATAAGATCTCACTAGGTTGCCCAGGTTGGTCTTAAACTCCTGTGCTCAGACATTTCTTCTGCCTCGGCCTCCAAAAGTGCTGGGAATACAGGCACAAGTCACTGTGCCCAGCCTCAACTGTGACACTTTCTTAATTTATGCCTTATTCATTCCTGAATATCAAGGAATCTTGGCTGAGAGTCTGTGTTTACTAAGGAAAGCTGTGGAATCTTATTCCACATCTAGGACAGATACTGCTGACAGTAAGTACTTGATAAATATTTGTGAGTGAACAAATACATGTTTGAAAGAATAGATAAATAAATGAGTCATTTATGAAACAGCTCTATTTGAAAATTCCTAAAAGTGCTCCTTACACTAGAACATGATTCCCTCCTGGAATCCCTTCACCCAGAGTGTCTTCACCACAGCTAGAGTCCTGCTCTCGTCTCCAGCTGCTCACGGAGCCCCCTCCTCAACTATGCTCACCCAGTCTTCCACCTAATGCCCCGATTCTCTCCTGCTAATGTCTTCTAGCCTGAACATAACTGCTTGAGGTCCATTCTGTTTCATAATTCTTCACCAACCTTTTGGGAAAAGGTGGAATTGAAAGAATGCCAAACACACAAGTAGGCACATGTGCTTAAAACACAAAGAAACTGAATGGGAATAGCAGTTATTTCCCACTTTGTGCTAGACATTGTACTGAGTACTTGACATTCCTTTTCTCATATACTGCCTATTAGGTAGGTAAGACTATTTCTATTCTAGTAAGAAAACTGAGACTCAAAGGTTAAGCAACTTGCTCAGAAACAGCTTGGTATTGAAAGGTGCAGAGAACAGTCAGAAGGGCGTCCCCAAGATGGCGCTGCCTCCCAAAGACAACAAAGATCCTAAGTAGCTTTTCCCGCCTGCACGAAACTTAAACCTGTGCTCAAACAACCTCTCCCTATAGAAATGCTACCTCATAGTCTCCTCCAATAAGACTCTAGCCCGGCACTGGCCAGCCCCTACAAGGTTCATAAATATATCCTTCTCCCTGCATAGCTCTCTCTCTTTCTCTCTTGTTTTCTCTCTCTGTCCCCGCCACTCTCTTACTCTCTCTTTCTCTCTCGGTCTCTCTCTCTCTCTTGCCCTTCCTCGGTTACAGTCCCTTCGTGTAACTGCCCCTTTAATAAATCTCTTGGTTCAGACTGGGCGTGGAGTCGTTACTGGTGCCAAACTTCTTTCAGTAATAATAACAGTCAACAAGTATTCAGCCCTTCCTATGTGCCAGGGACTGTGCTAAGCACTCCTTGTCTAATTCTTATAATGCCCCTGCCACACAGATCCAAATGTATACATGTAGTAATCATATCCACAATGATTTTCTTACTGACATTGTATATTTGGTCCCTCTGAATTCTAGGAAAGGAATTCAGTCCCATAGTTGTCAACCTACGTGATGAGGTGCCGGGAACAGTCACAGAACAGCATCAGCATGGCCAAGAGTTGCTTGGGCTCCTCAGTGTCATTGTTCAGGCATTCCAAGAAGAGCTTTAACCCTCCATGGGGCCCCAGCTCACAGATAAATGCCCACAGCTTGGGTAGCAGGTCATCAAGGTAAGTGAGACCTGGAAAAGGAAAGAGAAACCCAAGCTTCAAGTCAGGGCTCCAGCAGGAAAACAAAACCCGTAAACCTGTTAGCAAACACTTAATGTGCGCAAGAAGAAGGTGGGATTAAGAAAGCATGATTACCATGAATAACGATGATAATAACAGCTAACATTTAATGGGTGTTCACTATGTGCCAGATACCATTCTGAGTATTGCATGCTTTATCTCCTTTCTGCCTTGTGAAGCCCAGTGTTGTCTCCATTTAATAAGAGAGGGAAGTGAAGTACAGATGTGGCAGAATGTGGCAAATGCTCAAATACATTTCTTGTATGATTGAGTGAATGAACATAGAAACACATGAAACACTGTTTTGGAGTCAGCAGTTGGCCCCATGGCAATCACTTGGGATGACAGATTGTCTCCCACTAACCCTGTGTCAGAAAAAGGGGCTGGTAACAGTTAAAGGTATTTCCATTTGAAAGTCAAGCAGCAAGCTTTAAAGACCCGCCAGGCCAGTTTTGTTTGAAAAAAGCCAAATGGTCAGAGACTGACCAGCTCTCATGGAAATGCAAAAGAAAGAGTACCTAATTCACAACTGCTCTCCTTATCAGTTATAGCCCCTGCTCAGATCTTTTGTTCTTTGAAAAATCTGATTTTTCTGAACTCAACATTGTAAATTCCAAAGAAGATGTGTAATCGCTCAACAGGACCCCCTCCCTTACCTAAACGAAGGTATAAGACCCTGTTTCTCCCCATCTGGGGATCTCGACCGGGAGCCCACCTGAGTAATAAAGTTGCCACTTTCTATAACAGTCTCGATGTCACGCCTCTCTATTTTTCCCGCTACACAGAGAGATTAAATAATTGGCACCAAATCACACAGCCCTTAAGTGTCAAAATGCTGCCAGGTTTGTCTGACTTAGTATTTATGTTTTAAATCAGGGATCAGCAAATGTTTTCTGGAAAGAGCCAAAAAGTAAATAGGTTTAGGCACTGTGGATTTAGAAGGTCTCTGCTGTTAAAATAAGGTACAGAATTTAATTGAGAAAAAACAATTCACAATTGTTTTTTCACAAAAAACAATTGGGCAGCCCTCAGACCAGAAGAGGTTGAGAGCTTCAGTCTGCATTCTGGACAGGCACCATTTATGGGCAAAAACAAAAGTGAGGTCCAGAGACAGTTCAATTGGATACAGTTCAGAAAGTGCCTTTTTTAAGCCTGGTCTGATCAGAAGACCACCTGTGACTAACTGAAGCTCAGCTGCTGTGATTGGCTGAGACTCAGCTATTTGTTACAAAAATACAGAGTGTTCCTAAGTTAGGCTTTCAGTGAGTTTACATACTGAGTTAGGCTGCAGCTCCTCCCACAGGTATCATAAAGTACAGAAGCACCCCCAGGCCAAATTTAGTCTAAGGTAACACTGCCACAACTACTAGCTGCTGCTACTGTGGCACAAAACTGCTATGAAAAGTACACAAATGAATGGATTTGGCTGTATTCCAATAGAAGTTTATTTGCAACAACGAGCAGTGGGCTAGACCTCGCCACGCGCGTCACTGATTAACCCTGCCTTCAATCATCTTGCAGGCTCTCCACATCAAGCCAAGCTGTCCTCTTGCCCACTTCCATTATTCTACCTGTGTTAAAAACGGGAAAGCTATGAATGGCCATAACAGAGATACCCTGAATATTACACAAAAACAGAACTCTGGGGAAGCAAATGGTGAAACAAAGAACATTCCAAATCTGCTTCCTGAGGCTTCACGGCCTCAGACACACAGGCTGCATCACGGGTATATTTTAAGTCGAATAAAGCAGTTACTATTTAGAAGTCTGGATCTGAAATTCCATGTGTCACTGACTATATGGTAAGGTGTGCTTAAGCAGAGTCTCCTGATAGTTGAGCCCCTATACCACCTCTCATTGAGGGTACTCTCTAGGTTACTGAATTTTGAACAAAGAACTGTTTGGGGAAGATATGTTGCGTAGAGGTGGAGGTGAGGGGAACTCAATCAGTGGTACTTAAGAACGCTTAGAGGGTGAATAGAAAGGAATCTAAAGGAGGCAAAGAAATGTAACCTCAATGCAGTGATCATTCCTAAAGGTGTGACCTCATTCTTTCAAGGGAAGGATGATGTGGTTATAAAAAAGTCTTTGAAAAACAAGACTAGGCAATGAATTCATTACCAAGACTTTATGAAGAGAGTAAAGAGACAATCCACAGAATGGGAAAAAAATATTTATAACTATGCATCCAACAAAGATCTAACATCTAGGACCTATAAGGACCTCAAACGAATTGACAGGAATAAAACAAATAACCCCTTAAAAAGTGGGCAACAGACATGAACAGACACTTCTCAAAGGAAGACATACAGCAGCTAATACACGGGAAAAAATGCTTAGCTTCACAAATCAGGGAAATACAAAGCAAAATTGCAACAAGATACCACCTCACATGGGTCAAGATGACTAACATTAAGGAGTCAAAAACAATAGGTGTTGGGAAGACTGCAGAGAAAAGGGAACACTTCTCTACCGTTGGTGGGAATGTAAGCTAGTTCAACCTCTGTAGAAAGCAATGTGGTGGTTTCTCAAAGAACTAAAAATTGAGCTACCATTTGACCCAGTAATCCCACTCCTGGGAATATACCCAGAGGAACACAAATGGCTCTACCAAAAAGACACCTGTACATGCATGTTCATTATAGCACTATCCATAACAGCAAAAACATGGAACCAATCCAGAGGCCCATCGAAAGTGGACCAGATAAAGAAAATGTGGTACATATATACGAGAAAATACTACACAGTCTTAAAATATAAAACCATGTCTTTTGCAGCACTACAGATTCAGCTGGAGATCATCATTCTAAGTGAACTATCATAGAAACAAAAAATTGAGTATTGCATGTTCTCTCTCATAAGTGGGCACTAAACATCGGGCATGTGGGCCTAAGCACAGGAACAACTGAAGCTGGGCACTACGAATGGGGGAGGAAGGAGGGACACAACAACCATCAGGTGCCATGTCCACTTCTGGGGGAGAGAGGGCTCACTAGAAGCCCAAACCTCACCTTCACATAATTTACTTATGTAACGAATTTACACATACTCCGCGACTCTAAAATAAAAAATACAATAAAAAATAGAAAGCAAGACTTTCCTGGCCTGCTTGGTGGTTATACAGGTGCTCAGCTCATAACTAGCCTTTAAACTGTGCATGCTACATTATACACACTAAAGATTGCAGAAATCTCACAATTTGAAAACAGGTTACAAAAAGAAATAGAGGAGGTAGTTACACTGTGATCACAAATATACTCCTATAGGACAAAAGAAGAAAAGCAACTGTCTTTGCATTTAATGAATGAGACCCATAGTGTAGACAAAAACACTTATAGCACAGCTCAAGAAGGGCTGTAGCCCAAGCAACGCAAACAGCAATGAAGATGCTGTGCCTGGCAGAGCTGTGTCAGAGGAACCAACAGTGGCTCCAGTGCTGTCAGATGTACAGGAGGAGCACAAACAAAGACACTTGGTAAACTGTGAGAGTAGAAAAATAGCAGGATTTTAACAAATATTTTATTTTCTATCATCTGATTCAAGATACATATAGTTGAATGGACTGAATATCATACATACACTTTAGACTAGTTTCTCTTCATCGTTAAGGTGTGTATTTTCAAGTTGACCAAAATTCTTATTTTTGGATTCTCTCACTTGGGAAAATGAGTTTCAATGTGGGCTCATTTAAAAGGCAGGGCACAGGCTGATCAAAATCTTCTTACCCAACATGCTCCTCAAACCCTCAGGTTCTGGGTGCCCGGGTGCAGCTTGCCCCTTCTCTCCTCTCTCTGCTTATCTTTAGGAAAGCTGCTCTAGGCCCTGGAAAGCTTCTACCCCCTGCGTATGTGCCCAGTGTCCGCACAGGCCTGCTGGACAGCTCTGCATGCCCAGTAGGCAACCTGCATTCACACAGCCACAACACAAGAGAGTCCCAACAAGCCCTGCCCCCGCTGGTCTTGCCCAGATCAGAAAGTGGTATTGCACAGGTGCTTGGGCCAAAAACCTGGTGTCATTTCTCCCAGTAAGGCCCACAGATGCTCCAAATTGTCTGCCACATTTGAAAAATGGAAGAAGATGCCTTGGGACTGCAAACCTGTGAGGATCTGTAGCCGGATCTGAGTTAGAGTTGTCAGTGATGTCTGGTAGAGGACACAGATGTTGCAAACCTTCTGGACTTCCACAGAATCAACACGTTTACCCCCAACAGGCCTAAGAATATTCCGGACTGATGCAGACTTTTGAAATGCACGCTTTAGGAGACCTGGCAAGGAGAAAAGAAGAAAGGCAAGCAGAAGGTCAACCATCTGCCAGCTTCTACCCTGGGGGAGAAGAAGATTTCAGCAGTGCCAAATTACAGCCACAGCCAGACAGTGAGGTGCTGCTATGATTCAAGACATTTCTGTTTTGATTTTTTTTTTTTTGAGTTGGAGTCTCACTCTGTCACCCAGACTGGAGTGCAGTGGCCACTACTAGCCACTGCAGCCTCGACTTGTTAGGCTCTGGAGATCCTTCCGCCTCAGCCTTCCAAGTAGCTGGAACTACAGGCATGCGCTACCACGCCCGGTTAGTTTTTGATTTATTGTAGAGATGAGGTCTCACCAAGTTGCCCAGGCGGGTCTCGAACCCACAGGCTCAGGTAATGCACTCACCTCGGCCTCCCAAAGCACTGGGATTACAGGCTGAGCCACCGAGCCTGGTCTTTCCTTCTTGAAATTGAATTTTATTTCTGTTTTTAGAGATGGAGGCTCAGTCTGTCACCCAATCTGGAATGCAGTGGTGCGATCATAGCTCACTGCAGCCTTGAACTCCCAAGCTCAAGTGATCTGCCTGCTTCAGCCCCTAGAGTATGGGACTATAGGTATGAGCCACACCAGGCTAATTACAAAAAAATTTTTTTAGGCAGCGTCTCACTATATTGTTCAGGCTAGTCTTGAACTCCTGACCTCAAGGGATCCTCTTGCCTCAGCCTCCTAAGTAGCTGGGACTACAATCATGAGTAGCCACATCCGGCTCCAAGAACTTCTTTGGGATAACTTAGAAAGACATTAACAATAGGTTTTTAGACCTCTTCGGAATATCTGAAAATTTCTTTGAATAAGCCAAGCATATTCAAATCTTAACATGAGATTCTTATACTGGATCACCTAATTTCAGAACCCACAAGGTAAAAACTCAAAGGACTATACTAGGGGAAAAGGAGCAAAGGCAGGGGCCTGACTGAATCTCAGTTTTCTGTGCTCTTACAGCAGCAGTTCCCAACCTTCTTGGCATAAGGAACCAGTTTCAGGGAAAACAATTTTTCTATGGCTTGAGGGGGGCGGTATGGGGTATGCAATCAAACCTCACTGCTCATGTTAACCTGTATTTGCAGCTGCTCCCCAATGCTAGCATTAATGCCTCAGCTCCACCTCAGATCATCAGGCATTAGATTCTCATAAAGAGCGGGCAACCTAGATCCCTGGCATGTGTGGCTCACAATAGGGATCATGCTCCTATGAGAATCTAATGCTGTCACTGATCTGACAGGAGACAGAGCTCAGGTGGTAATGCGAGTGATGGGGAGTAGCTGTAAATACAGATGAAGCTTTGCTCGTGTGTCCACCATTCACCTCCTGCTGTGTGGGCCCAGCACTGATGCATGGCTGAGAGGTTGGGGATGCCTCTTTTAGAGGGCAGTAACGCATGACAATCTTAAGTTCTGATACCCAGTTTTGCATGCTATTCTACTTATATTTTAAACCTTCCCATTCATATCCTGCTGAAGTTACATTGGCTGGGCCCATGCTCACTGCTAGCTATAGACATATTTTTGTAAGTTTTCAATTCCTGTGGATTTTGTCACAGTTTTGCTAAAAGAGGACTTGATTTAAGTAGCCTCAAAACCTTTGTGGAAGAAGTCAGAGCAGCCCACAGACAGAGTCGGGGGCTGTTCTTCAGCCACGTGGAGTGAGGCTCAGGCCTGCTCTGGCCACTCACTCTTCATTGGAAGGACATTCTGTGGAGATGCAGACTGCGCGCGGGCTGGCTCCTGGTTCTCTAGCAGCTTCTTGCTCAGGATGTCACTGAAGAAGATCCGGATCAGAGGAACCCCCCACAGGAACTGCAGCTGTTTGGTGATCAAGTGCATTGACTCATTAAGGCTAAGAGAGAACAGAGGAGAGCAGGCATGTCAGTCCTACCTGATGCGGGCCGGGCAGCCCACTTAGCTCATTACGGGCTTTCCACCGGGAGGTGTAGTTAGGGCCTACCACTCAACATGGCAAAGAAGACAGAAAAACAAAAAATGGAACCAAAAAACTATCCCTGAGGGACATCAGCTGTATCCTGTCTGCCAGCAGGGATACTGCTTTCCTAGGTCCCCAGGCTCAGAGACTTCCTCGAGCACCCAGTTGACCAAGGCCAACTCATTCCTGCGATGCTGCCTTCCTCCCACAGTGGCCTGCAGGGGTGGCCCCACATCTAGACAATTCCACAGCCTCCTCAGTGCTTCCTTGCCTACAGAGGTTCCATTTTTCCCACTCTATGCTAACCCCTGCATGCCTCACATTCCTGGAGTCCACTTCCACCTCCCTGCTCAAGACCCTGTACTGGCTACCACAATGGTCACCATACTGGTAAGTCACCACCCACTGGGCATGGACCAGACCTATGGTAGGCCCTTTACCTGCATTCGCTCACTCAATCTTTCAAGATGATGCTATCAGAGCAACATGAAAATCACCCCCAGATTTCAGATTAGGAAAGCAAGAGAAGTGAGTTGTACAAAGTCCCTCAAAGACAAGGCAGTGAAGCCAGGGACGGGCTGTCTACTGCAGTGCTATTCTGCTCCACCCTGCCACCCAGAACATCCCTCCTGACTCCCAACACCTACACTCTATCCTCCTCAAGCTGAGGTGGCATACAGGCGCAGGTCATCTTCTGGCAATGAGTCCTTTCAACTGGATAGGACCCAAGGATGTCATTCAAGTACAAAGGAGAAGGGAGTCAATCCAGGGATTTCCTTCCCTGGCCTCCAGTTTTCTGCTGCAAGGGCACCTGCTAGGCACTCCATGCCTCAGGCAGATATCTGAACAAGAAAACAGCTGGGCACCACAGCTGCTTCAGCTCCAGAGACCACTTCATCTCCGTCTAGGGTGCACGTTTCAAATTTGTGACGCTGCCTTACTTGATCTCTCTTCTTCTAGTATAGTACTCCTAATATTTTTGAGTTATTAGTTTTTTCTTTTTTAACAGACAGGCTCTCACTCTGTCACCCAGGCTAGAGTGCAGTGGTGCGATCATGCAGCCTCAACTTCCTGGGCTCAAGCGATCTCACCTCAGTCTCCCAAGCAACTGGGATCACAGGTGCACACCATCATGCTCAGCAATTCATTCTCTCTTTTTTTTATGGAGACGAGGTCTAGCTATGCTGCCCAGACCAGTCTTAAACTCCTGGCTTCAAGAAAACCTCTTGACTCAGCCTCAAAGTGTGAGATTACAGGTGTGAGCTACTATACCAGGCCTAAAATTTTTATAATTTATATCCCACCGCTTCAAAAAGATCTGGGGTGATTTCTATTCCCTTTGAACTATCTGACTTGTTTTAGCATCTCCAAAATACGGCACCCTAGTGTCAATAAAAGTGATAATGAAGAAGGAAAAAAATGTCAATAGGTAAGGTTCATATTTTAAAGAAAACAAAATACAAAATAATACAATTTCAATTTTGAAAAAAGCCATCAATATTTCTAGACAGAAGAACACCGAAAAGATGTTCACTCAGATTATCTTTGGGTAGTAGGATTATGGAATGATTTTTGGTCTTATCTATATCTTACACACTGAATACATATTGCTTTTGTAATAAGAAACAAAACAGAAGCTGGAAGAAAGAAAGGAGAAGGAGGTGGTGAGGAGAAAGGCAGGAAAGAGAGTGATTTGTGTCTGGGACTCACCCGTAATCCACAGACTGTGAGAACCAGCCAAGGACAGGGTGCCAGTGGGTTAGGTTGGATTTCTTCTGGGACACGTACTTCTGACAGTAGCACAGCATCTGGGTGAGCAAACTCACAAACCCATCCGTCTCCTCCTCTAACACCCTGGGGTTGAGAGACCCCAAGTGTAGAAGGTTGCCTGCAAGACAGAAGGCCAAGTGTGACGGGCATGGGCACAGACAACATGCTTCGGCACTTCCCAGCCCTCCTTCCCACCTGGGGCTCAGGTAGCTGCATCATTTGTGCAGAAGAAATTCCATGTGAGGACGACAGTGCCGGAGGCTGTCGTGTGGTGCAAGGGTAAGAAACAGGCTGACCTGACTTCAAATCCCGGCTCTGCCACAGATAAGCTGCATAGCAGCCCTTAACACACCTCCGAAATTTGTTTCTTCATCTATAAAACTGGACTAAGGATCTCTGCTCTTCACATGAGGATGATATGAAGTAAAATAAAATGGCAGGCATACAGAGGTACGTGATATTTAGTTAGTATTGTATTTTAATACTACTTTAGTATTTAAAACTCAAAAGTCAACATGAGAAATGACCTTTTGAAGAACATCTGAATGTCCTGGAAAGTGCAGGACTGGGCCGGGCAGCCCACTTAGCTCATTACGGGCTTTCCACCGGGAGGTGTAGCTAGGGCCTACCACTCAATATTCACTGATATTATTTAATATCTCTTGTGTAAAGACTCTTACAATAACCTCCTTCTAAATTTGGCCCCAAAACCTTTTTCTACCTAAAATGAATTTCTTCCTATTAGGCAATGAGAATTATGTGCCTCTGCTGTTTTCAAATGCTTCTATACATAAATCCTTCCTTCATCTACAACAAAAACACTACAGAACAGGTGAAGCAGGCACTACCTTGATCTAAGCCCCACCTATCTACTCTCTCCCTTCTCCCTTGAGATGAGAATTATCCAGGCAAATACCACAGTTTCATTTTCCTAAAATCTAATGTTAATTTCTAGTCACTTAACAAGCTGGGCCCGCTGATATATATTCCATGTAACTTTTAATTTATGTGTCTATCTTAACTGTCTATCTACATATTTTTTTTTATTGTAAGCACTTCCAACTGCTACTAAAAACAACTCATCTCTAGAAGGGTGAAAAGCAAAACACTCAGGCTTTCCCTGATGGCCAGGACACAATCAAACTCCAAACTCCAGATACTCACCCATTAGACAAAGAGTGTGGCATCCTTCTAAACTTTCACATATATCACGGCATCGATCTTCATCTCTTAAAAATATGATGAACTTACGAAGCATGTCATGAGATTCTAAAACAGCAAGGCGCTGCAAACAATTGCAGACCATTAAGTTGGAGACTGATGGGAAGAATTTCCCGCTAGAGCATAAACTTGATCATCTGCAGATCACCCCCTAGTTATGTGGAATGTGCTACCAGTCACCAAGAAGAAAAGGAACAAAGACGAGAACCTGCTTCTTTGGGCTACTAACACAAGTGTGTCTACCGATTTAGAAGAAAAAAAATCAGTGGGACAGGTGGGAATTAGAACGAGATCATTTTACTTTCTAATTTATAAGAAAAGCAAAAACGAATAGTTTTCAGTGGGGGGGGGAACCTATAGAGCCCGCTTACCTCAGGGGTCACTGTGCTGAGATGAGTCACAAGAGCAGGCACAGACATGATGTGGATGAGGAATGGTCGAATCAGATTGTCTGAAAATTGTGCAGCAATCACAGGGCTAGACACAGACAGATCAGCTTACTTAGACAGGTCTTCATGTGCACCCGGAATGAATGAACAACCCAACTGATGTGCGCAAATCCCTAGATATCATGCTTCACAGGACTTCTAGGAAAACTAGAGGCTGAAAATGGGACATACACTAGGGGAATGGTTAAGGAAACAATGGCACAGTCATAAGAGGCAACACTGGGCAACTTTGAAAAATCAGTTTAATTGAAAATGCTTATGCTATAATAAACTTTAAAAAGAAGCAGGATAGGCCGGGCTTGGTGGCTCAGCCTGTAATCCTGCGCCTTTGGGAGGCTGAGGTGAATGGATTGCCTGAGCCCACGGGTTCGAGACACGCCTAGGCAGCGAGACCTCATCTCTACAATAAATCAAAAAATCAGCTGGGCGTGGTAGCGCATGCCTGTAATTCCGGCT
>NW_007259264.1:259542-321617 GCF_000164805.1 Carlito syrichta
AAAAAAAAAAAAAAAAGAAGCAGGATAAAAAAACCATATACATGGAAGAGGAAGGAGTCTGGAATGCGGGAAAAAAAATGGGCTTCTGGAGTGTTGGTATGATCGATTTCTGATAACTCATACTTTAATTAAGTAGTTTATTTAAAAAATATATACAGTATGATATTAACATTTAAAATATACAGAAACATAAATATATGTAAATTATAAGAAGACTTGGAAAGATATAAAAAATGTTAACATATCTCTGGGTTATAGAATCATGAGAAATCTTCCTTATACTTTTCTGCTTTATCTAGGTTTTCTTTTCTTTTTTTTTTTGAGTTGGAGTCTCACTCTGTCACCCAGACTGGAGTGCAGTGGCCACTCCCGGCCACTGCAGCCTCAACCTGCTGGGCTCCGGCGATCCTTCCGCCTCAGCCTTCCAGTAGCTGGAACTACAGGTGTGTGCTACCACACTCGGCCAATTTTTTGATTTATTGAAGAGATGAGGTCTCGAACCTGCGGGCTCAGGCAATCCACTCACCTCAGCCTCCCAAAGCGCGGGATTACAGGCTGAGCCACTGAGCCCGGCTTATCTAGGTTTTCTACAATAAACATGTATTACTTTCATAATCAGAAAAATATAAACTAAGATAATGATCCCTATCTCACACCATATATATATATAAGTAAATTAACTAAAAGTGGATCACAGATTTAAGTGCAAGTTTTATAACTAAAAGTATAAAATTCTGAGAGGATAACATAGGAATAAAGCTTTGTGACCTTAGGTTAGGCAATGATTTTTTAGATATCACACTAAAAGCACAAGTGACAAAAGAGAAAACATAAATTGTACCTCCTGAAAATTACTTTTGTGATTCAAAAGACTATCAAGAAAGTGAAAGACAATTCACAGAATGGAAACAAATATTTTAGAAATCATATACCTGATAAGGGACTTGTATTCAGAATGTATCAACAACTCATACAGTACAATAAATAATAAAAGACAAAGAACCCAACTAAAAAACATGTTTCAGGCAACTTGGCGAGACCTCATCTCTACAATAAATTAAAACAAAATTAGCCGGGCATGGTAGCGCATGCCTGTAGTTCCAGCTACTCGGAAGGCTGAGGCGGAAGGATCACCGGAGCCCAGCAGGTCGAGGCTGTGGTGGCTGGCAGCGGCCACTGCCCTCCAGCCTGGGCAACAGAGTGAGACTCCAACTCAAAAAAAAAACAAAAACAAAATAAAAATAAAAAACATGTTTCAAAGGACCTAAACAGACATTTCTCCAAAGAAGATATATAAATGGTTAATAAGCACATGAAAAGATGGTCAATATCATTAGCTACAAGAGGAATGCAAGTCAAAACATACTCCTCCACAACCACTAAGATGGGTATGGCAAAAAGATAAGTGTTGGCAAGAATATGAGACACTGGAACACTCACACACTTCTAATGGGAATGTAAAATAGTGCAGCCACTTTGGAAAAGTTTGACAATTCTTCAAAAAGTTAAGCATAAGGCTGAGTGTGGTGGCTCATGCATATATTCCTAACATTTTGGGAGGTTGAGATGGGAGGATTGCCTGAGCCCAGGAGTTCGAAACCAGCCTGGGCAACACAGCAAGATCTTGTCTCTACAAAAAATAATTAGTCAGGTGTGGTGGCATGTGCCTCCCAGCTATCTGGGAGGTTGAGGCAGAAGGAGCCCAAGGAGATTGAGGTTGTGGTGAGATGTGATTATGCCACTATACCCCACCTGGGTGACAGTGAAATCCCCAACTCAAAAAAGAAAAAACAAAAGTTAAGCATAGAGTTGCCACATGACACAGGAATTGTATTCCTAAGAGAAATGAAAATATATGTTCACACCAAAACTTGTATGTAAATATTCACATTACATGATATTCGTATTCATATTAGCTAAAACATTAATAAAAATATCCATACTAGCTAAAAAGTGGAAACTGAAATGTGTCATATTCATGCAATGGAATATTTGGCCATAAAAGGAATGAAGTGCTGATTCAGGCGACAACATGGATGAACTTTGAACATATTATGCAAAGAGAAAAAAGCCAGAAACCACAAATGTATTATATAATTCCATTTATGTGAAATGTCCAGAACAGGCAATTCCAAAGGGATAGAAGGTAGATTGTTGGTTGTCAGAGGCTTTGGGGAAAAGTGTAAGGAGAGTGACTGCTGATGGGCACAAAGTTTCTTTTTAGGGTGATTAAATGTGCTGGAATTAGATACTACACACCAGAGAACTATATACTTTAAATGAGTGAAATGTATGACATGTGAATTATACTTCAATAAAGAATGTTACTTTTTAAAAAATTATCCAGAGGCCATGCAGAAAAAAAAAAAGAATGAGAACAACTTATAGGGGGAAAATGATTTCTTCTAGCAAAGGTGCTCTCATAGCAATGAGGATTGTGCTACTGGTATTTAGGCTATCAGAATCATATTATAAACTTTCACTTTCAAGAGTACCATTTTGGGAATAAGAAAATTTTATAAGATTTGAAATATCCAAAATATGAGTGTCTATGTTAACCACTCGTCAAGATGAAGCTGACCAACAAAGCTGCTCTCACTGATCTGAGCTATGCACACTAAAAGAGATCCATGTTGTTTTCTGCAGGTTAGAAAGAGGTTTAACACAGGACAAAACAATTCCCTAGACAGAGGGAAAGAATACCACAGAGAATGCTGCCAAGATTGTAACTAGCCACTTCATGTTTGTGAGGGTATGACTGCATCATGACAGGCACGAAGGGCCAATGCCTTATCTGCGGGCTCTCCTAGAAACCTGATGATTTTACCCTGGGCCACACACCCCAAGACACCAAGACTGACTGGCTGGGAGCAAGGTGCTGGAGGATGCCCAATGGAGTGCAGGGCAGCTTACATGGAGTGCTAGGCTAGTCTCAACAGGTCACACACGCCAAATACTCCCACTTTCCCACAATTTCCTATCACCTATTTCCCCAGCATGAGGCAATAAGATTCTTTTCTGAGTCTACTCGGAGTTGTTGCACTTAAGCCTCTCTGAGTGACAAATTCTATAATGTACTGCTAGTTGCAAGTTTAACAGGACTAAACACGGCGGTGGGGGAAGTGGATTAGAGAGGTGTAATACACAGCCCCTGCCAACAGAGAGTTCACAGTGCAACAGGGAGCTGGGTAGGCACGCAGGGACACACATGACTAGGTCTCTGGGGAAACGAGGGGCCCACATAATCAATGCCATGGTGGTTCGAGGACTAGGGTAAGTTTGGGAAGGTTTCCACATGCCATTTACTCAGGAAATATGCATTATTCTTAGAACATAAAAATGTGCTCAATTTGTGAGGCAAGTATGAATAAGTAGAGTGTGGGCTCTGGAGTCAGATGGCGTGGGCTTTGTTGCTGGCTTGGCTAGTCTGTACCAAATGATTAAGAGAAAATGGCTTAACCTCCCTGGGCCTCAGCTTCCTTACCTACAATATGGAGATAAGAGAATGTGGTGAGGAGTCAGCTAATATGTTTAAAAGTCTTAGAACAATGTGAGGCCCATGAATGTTAGCTATTCATATTCAGAATTTCATGATAATGTCTTGACATATTATTGATGATTTCATACAGACTTCCCTATATGACGAAACCACTGAATACCTTGTTCTAAAAAGTTCTGATCATGTTCACTTATGCACAAAGATTCAAGAGAAAAGAACTGGATTGTTTAGGGAAAAAGACTTTTGAGTAGCCTGGCCTTAACAAGTGATTCAATGTAACCTAACACATATAGAGAAAAAAAAAACTACCATGATGGAGGCTGTTATATTCTTAAAAGAGAAGAAACGCAGTGGGATGATCAGATGTGACTGCATTGGTGAGTTACATGTGAATTAGGACCACACTGGGTCAGAGAGTGATGGTGGACTGGAAAGGAAGGGGAGGTGCTCCTAGATCCTGTGTTCTCTGAACCCAGAGGAGCAGTGCTGCCCCTGGGCCTCAGAGCTCAGGCTGCAGCACGCCAACTCTTTGCAGCCCCTGGCCATAGAGGAAAGCAGGCAATGCTGCTAAATGAGTGGCCCAGAGATGACTCAGGAAGGGAGTTGCAGTGAATCTGCACCTTAGACTTCTGGGAGAAGCTGCTTGTACCTAGATGTTATGGTTCACTAAATAAAACTCATGTAACTTCTCTCAAAGTATGAAGCACAGGTGCAGTTGTTTATTAGATCGTTTGTTCCACTTTTGCAACTAATGACAGCATAACTGGTTGGATCCTACTCCTCTGCCATGAGGGTCCTGCGTCTAGAGATATGTGGTCCTATATGGTAGCCATTGGCCACATGTGGCCACTGAGCACTCAAAATGTGCTGGCCCGAAGTAAGGTATGCTCAAAGTGTAAAACACATACCAATTTTCAAAGACTTAGTGTGAAGAGAAAAATGTAATGCATTATTTAATGCTAATTGAAATAAATAACTTAAATATATTGATTACATGTAAAAATGATAATATTTTGGATATATTGATTTAAATAAAATATATTAAATGAAATTTACCTTTTGACTTCTAAAATGTGGCTCTATGTCAGTCTTGTCCAACAGCACTTTCTGTGATGCCAGAAATGTTCTATATTTGTGCTGTCCAAGACATCTGCCACTAAGTCACATGTGGCCATTGAGCACTTGAAATGTGGCTGACGTAAGTGAGGAGCCAAATTCTAAATTTTACTTAATTTAAAAAAAATTTCTATTTAAGTAGCCCTATGTGGCTAATGGTTGGTGCAAAGCACAGTCTAGACCAGGGGCTGGTAAACTATGGCTCACAGCCCAAATTCAGCACACTGCATGTTTTCATAAATAAAATTTTATTGGAAAACACCCATGCTCATTTGCAGATGTCCATAGTTGCTTTAATGATGCAATGGCAGAGGAGTTGTGTCAGAGGCGGAATAGACCACAGAGCTGAAAATATTTGTTGTCTGGCCCTTTACAGAAAAAGTTTGCCAACTCCTGCTCTGTACCATCACTTCCCACAGGTTATTAATAGACATGTTCCATCATCCAAAAATGCAAATACAAGGCAGGGGTATTCCATGCTCAGGCATGTTGGGGTCAACATCAGGTTAAACAAACCCCAGGACATCTCACTGCCACTGTAGGACTTCTCAGAGCTTTCAACACTAAGGTGCACTGTGGGTTAACAGAAAGGGGCAGAGCAGGCAGCTTTTACTCAGCTGGTTTGACCATGACACTCTTTCTTCCAGGAGCACTTATTAACATTCTCCCAAGTTAGTGTACCTGCAACAGTTTAAGCATGTCCTAGACTCATTAACAAGCACAGTTTTTTTTGCATTTGGCAGTTCTCAGAATTGCGGGTATAATTTTTATAAGGAAATATCTAGCTTCTTATATATTTTACATCTCTAAATTCAGTGAAGGTAAATATCACATCATTTTTGGTTCTTTAACCAAAGATTCTAAACAAAAATTCTAACATTTTATGCCTGTGTTCATAACACTACTCCCTTTGTCCTATCTCCTGCCCTTTTGCTGGGCCTCCTCCAGCTCTTAGGTCTCCTTAATTTTGTCAACTACAACCTCAAAAGGAAAACTCACTGCATCTTGGTCACTGGCAGAATGAAAGCAACTCACTTTAGGTACCACAGATCACATTGCAAAAATATTCAGGGATGCAGACTGAATATTAAGAAGTTTAAGAAGTCTGAACAGTCACAAACATGTCACTTTCATTAGGAATAACTCCTCCTATAAGTTCTGTCAAAGTGGCAAGCCCACCCCTAGTCCCAGTAGCAAGAGAAAGAAAAGCAAGAGGAGGAAGCATTCAGAAGCATGACAACGCCTCAGCTGTGGCTTCTTACTCACCGCAATGCTAGAGAAAAGGCTGCTGTGAGAGTGCCTTTGGACAGACAAGGCCGGGATCTTGCCAGGCCACGGGTTAACAATACCTGAAAAAAACATTTTAACCGGTCAGGGGATGATACCAACTCTATATTATTCTATGTATAAAAAAAGAAGCAAAAAAGTAAAATGAGTGCTTCAGATAAAAAACCATATTGAGAGCTGGGCATGGTGGCATTCGCCTATAATCCTAGCTACTTGAGAGGCTGACATGGGAGGACCACTTTGAGGCCAGGAGTCTGAGATCAGCCTGGGCAACATAGTGAGATCCTAGTTCTAAAACAAAAACAAAAACAAAAACAAACTGCAATGAAATGTTTTTTAAGAAGTTAGCAGGCCAGACACGGTGGCTCACATCTGTAATCCTACCACTTTGGGAGACCAAGGCAGGAGGATTGCTTGAGCCCAGAAGTTCAAGACCAGCCTGGGCAATATAGTAAGCTTTCGTCTCTCTTAAAAAAAAAAAAAAAAAAAATTAGCTGGGTTTGGTGGCTCATGCCTGTAATCCCAGCTACTCAAAAGGCTGAGGTGGGAGGATCACCTGAGTCCAGGAGGTCAAGGTTGCAGTGAGCTGTGATTATGCCACTGCATTGTAGCCTGGGCAACAGAGCGAGAGCCTGACTAAAAAAAAAAAAAAAAAAGTTAAAGGAAGACAACTATAGAGGGTATAGAGTTTCATTCTATCACTTTCCCTACTTTAAATACTATATTTTAAAAATGTTTAAATAATAAAGTTAAAAAATTAACAGATAAGCCGGGCTCGGTGGCTCAGCCTGTAATCCCGCACCTTTGGGAGGCTGAGGTGAGTGGAATGCCTGAGCCCGTGGGTTCGAGACCCGCCTGGGCAGCGAGACCTCACCTCTACAATAAATCAAAAAAATTAGCCGGGTGTGGTAGTGCATGCCTGTAATTCCGGCTACTTGGAAGGCTGAGGCGGAAGGATCGCCGGAGCCTGCAGGTGGAGGCTGCGGTGGCCGGCAGCGGCCACTGCACTCCAGTCTGGGCGACAGAGTGAGACTCCAACTCAAAAAAATAAATAAATAAATAAAAATAAATAAAATAAAATAAAATAAAAATTAACAGATAATAAAAAGAATGCCAGACTTAAAATTTCAAGACATCATATTCTTTTAGAAGCAATTCAGTTACAGTGACAAGCAGAAGCCTCCCTACTGAAATATCTGTTGATGATAGCACCTTTTGCTGTCACACCATACCATAGGGTTGTCATGAGGTGACTATGAAATTAAGTTAGGAAAACAGCCCATCACAGTGCAGTGAGAAGAAGGACAGGCTCAATCAACATGACCTCTCGAATGCACAGAATCCACAGTACTTTCAAACAGCACTTAGGCTTCTGACAATTCCTGGAGGTGCATACTGGCACAACAAGGTACATGGTGCAAGGGGCGTTTGGAAATGTAATTGCAGGCACCAACCAAGAAGAAATCCGAGGTAGCAAGCCCTAAGGCTGCCTTCAACTTCAAGAGCCTGGATCATCCCTGCAGCCAAAAATGGGAGAGTATTAGAGGGATTCCAGTGTCACTGCTCTCTCTTCACCTGATTCAGAAGTAACCCAAAATGGGGGAAGAGAGGAGGACACAGGTATCAAGCTCTATCTGTGGAAAGTGTTTCTGTAAGGAGGGTATCAGACATGCTGAAACCACACATAAAACTCCAAGTGTTGGAGAGTGAGAGGTGAGAGGTCACAGATTAGGGGACAGGGTCACAGACCTGCTGCACAGAGTAAAATCCATGCTGGTTGAGATGTCCCATTATATTTGCACAAATGTGGTTCATGGCAGGTCGAAGACTCTCACCTAAATGAAGAAGAAAGTTTGAGGAAAAAAATCTTGCCATAATGTGACTTGTTTATGTGGGAGGGAAAATTATAATCCAGGCCCAGGGCCACAAGGAAATGAGATACGACTCGGCTTGCCTTCCTTTTCCTTCTGGCCTGCCTGCCACCAAAGCACAGGGAGGTACTGTGTATCTGGAATTCCATCTCTCCTGGAAGGCCTGGCTGAAGTGTCACCTCTTGGGAGACGGGTCCTATCACTCACTAGCTAGAATGATGACTCTGGCTCTGAGTCCTGGTAGTACCTTTTCTGATCCCCTTCTAGGATCTGGCACTTTCTACTCCCTGCGGACACCTCCACTCCCCACTGGGACATGGGCCTCCAGCAGGGTCCAGAGCTCAACAGTGTTTAGCTCCTTCCCAGAGTCCAGGATAACGCCGAAGATCAGCTCTCCCTGCTGCGCTGGAGTCTCTGCAAACGAAGTCACGTACTCTTCACTCTGTGAACTCCAACTCTTTCCAGCTCTCTGCAGAGACAGCGCTGCTTCAGAAAAGCCCGGGCCTGGCCTCACAAGGCCTCTGCCACCCCCAAGCAGGCTCAGACCCTTGTATTCTTCCCTCCAAGTACTCACGGTGTCATTGCCATTCTATCATACGAGTGACTTCTATTTCATGTCTGTTACCCCACCAGGCTCAGTTCTGTGAGGAAGGGAGCACCTGAAGCACTGGGGACAGTGACCTTTTCTGTCTCACTCCTCACTGTATCTCCAGTGCCTAGCAGGGTCTGGCACATAGTGGGCTCTTTGTTGAATGAATGAATGAAATGACTACATGAAATACATAAGCACACTTTTCAGGGAAGGAGGCAGGTTTACAATGCAAATTTTATGGGCAAAATAGAATTACTCGTTGCCTAATGACTTTCCAAATGAAATGACAAGGTTTCAGCGAATATTATCATTTGGAGGCTGAGGTACTGTGGCAGTTATAAAAATTGAGATCAGAAGAATCAAGCCTTTAAACATAAATTCAAAGAATGGGAGAGTATGATACACAATACTGAACATACTCTGAATACACAATGCAGTCTGATGGGAAGTGCCAAGAGCACTTTCATTCACATGGTCCCTGGGCTGTCACTGAGGTTTGTGGTGGCAGAAGTGCTTCTTACAAAGGAGAAAAGGTTCCCCAAGCTCTCTGTGGAAACGCCAGCCAGGAAAGATTTTGAAGCAAGTCTCACAAACCTTTTCCCCGAAGAATTTTCCATGTTGAAGTGTCTGTGAAGGTGATAAGCATCGTGAGGTACAGCGTGATGAGTCGGGAATCTTGTAAGATTTCAGGCTGGAAACAAAAGAGTAAGATTACCACACATGCCATCCATTCCAGGCAGTGAAGCAACCATTTCACAACTTTCTAAGTGCACTGAACTGGAATAAGTGAGTCAGAATGTAACTATGTCATCATTCTTTTTTCTTGTGAAATAACCATTTCAGGAATTAAATGGCCAAGGATTTTGGCACATTAATGCTTAACGAAGGGATCGAATACTACTGGGAATGGAGACTTGAGACTCTTTTGAAAACAAGATGACCAGGGTTGGCTTGCTGCATGTACTTTTGTCTGTCTATATGAACAGTGCAGTGACAGAGAAGAAAAGCAATTGAGTGCAACAGGCTCAGACTTCTGGATTCACCACTTACTAGCTATGAGATCTTGGGCAAGTTTCTTAACCTCTCTGTGCCTCGGTTTCCTCATTTGTTGCACAATGATAGTAACACTGTTTTCCTAATAAGGTTGCTATGAGGAATAAATGGATTAATGCATGTAAAGTTCTAAGAACAGTGCCTGGCAAATCAATAACTCCACACAAAGTTGGCTGTTGCTACAATTATGATAGTTCGTTATTTTCTAAGAGTAAGTCAGACAAAAGGCCTAACTACTTTCTAGGCTCAGAGACTCATAGCATGTACACCTGGAAGGGACCTTAGAGGCTCGAGTTCAAAGCCCCAAGCCCACAGAGGACAAGAGAGGGGAAGAGACTTATTCAAGACAACACAGGAAATCAGCAGAATTAGGACTAAAATTCAGATATTCCTGACTCCAAATCTAGTATCTTTTCTCGTAATGTCTGTTTCTTCGCACAATATTTTACAATTTGTTCAAGTAGAAGAGCTGCTTCTCAAAAAGCAGTCTGCTGTGCAGTGTAGCTACAGAAAGCAGAGAGAAGGGGATCTGCTTGGCTCAAGTGAAGGCAGGGAAACAACCTGCCTGTGTGGCTTGAGGCATTTCAGTGGAATTCCAGGGCTCTGAGGAACAGGGTGTGAAGACCACTGCTGAGCCATATGCTTCCCCTGACAAGTCGGCAGTGGCTTGCTACTGGCTTGCTTCCCTGGCTGGGTGGCAGCCAAGAGTCATTCCTGAGTGCCCTAAGAGGGATGCTTGGGAATGGATCACTGGGGATTCTGGGACATTTGCTCCATTCCTTGGTTGCTTCCTGAGTCCTTATCAACCCTCTGGCCCTAAAACCTCTCCCTCCTGATATGCAGAGTCAAAATGGTTGCTATTCATGTTTGCTCACACCCGTCTGTCTTCTCAGAACACAGGGCTGGACAAGTGACAGTATCCCATCCCTCTCACTAGCCACTGGTTGACTCAGAGACACACTCAGGATTCCATTGGGCTCTTAAGAATCCTCCCGGTTTTTGAATTGGTAGAGGAGACCTCCCTATTCTCTTTGGTCAAGACAGAGGAAGGATGTAAGGTTAGAACAACTGGTGACCATGATTACAGCAGAAGAAGATGAGGTATTCCCAAAAGGGAGCCAAGATGAGAGAAAGAACAAGAGAAGGCCCCACCCCACCCCGCTCTAGTTGCCCCAGCTGCTGTGTGTTCTATAACACGGCACGTTCTCTTTCTTGCTTTCTTGCTTAGCCTGTGTGTATAACCAGTTGTGTTCATGTTGGGTTTCTGTACTTGTAACAAGAGGATCAACTAGTATAACAGTACAGACCACAATACTCGTTGCATCAAATGAACGAGAAGGAAGATGGCAGTTTCCTGTGGCACACGCAGTCAGTGTTCAACATACCACACAACAATGAAGGGCTCATACTGGTCACAGCAACAAACCTCCTCTCTCCCAGAACAGGGCCTCAACTAACAATTCTTTACTAGACTCTAGCTAATAGATCTTCAAAGGCATAACCTATAAGGGAATCATGGGGACTCTGAAAGTTCAGACTCAAGGCTGCAGATAACAATGACATATTTACAGTTGGTTGGTTTGTTGTTGTTTTTTTACCTTGAGCTGCTCAAGAAACTCACAGCAATACCACAGAATGCTCTTGATCTGTTTAATCCATAGAAGGGTGAGATCCTTAGAAAGAGCCAGGGACACATACCACACCTACAAGTGGGAAAAAGAGGTATGTCTTGGGCAGTTACAGGGATCACATTACACATGCTCTAATCATTGGAGTTGGACTTATTAGCTCGGTCCAGGGCCAGATAAGGCAGCGGGGATGAATGGGTGAATAAGCAGCATATAAGACTTATTTAACACTAAATCCAAAGACAAAATAGCCTAGTAAGGGAATTTACTATCCTGCATAAGTGGCAAGAGTAGAATATAGCTTCTTGGACCATGAAAAAATGAAGGAATCACTTGTACTTTGCTTATGTTTTCCATCCACCACTTATTTGCATATGTGTATAAATTAGTAACAACTTGTAAAGCCCAATAGGCTGGTCTTTAAGAGCTTGTGGGAGACATTGCAGCTCCTGCCCACTTACCTTAGGTTCGTTCTCAGCATCCATGCTGCTCAGGACGCTACGACACAACCTCTCAAATCTCTGCAAAGAGACAGAATAGGGGTTATAAACTCCCACAACTGATGAAAAAGTGGGAAAGAGAAGGGAACAAACATTCAGCAGGCATCTGGCATGTGCAGGTATTATGCAAGGTGATTCACACACATGATTATAGTTATTCCTTCTAACAAATGTAGAAACTGAGGATCAGAAAGGGTTCCCAAACTGGTGTCCCAAGGGCTGTATAAACCTTACAGTATGTTTTAGAAACGGGTGTATTTCACATACAAATCCAGACTGAAGCCGGGCTTGGTGGCTCAGCCTGTAATCCCAGTGCTTTGGGAGGCTGAGGTGAGTGGATTGCCTGAGCCCGCGGGTTCGAGACCCGCCTGGGCAACTTGGCGAGACATCATCTCTACAATAAATCAAAAATTCGCTGGGCGTGGTAGCGCGCGCCTGTAGTTCCAGCTACTTGGAAGGCTGAGGTGGAAGGATCGCCGGAGCCCAGCAGGTCGAGGCTGCAGTGGCCGGGAGCGGCCACTGCACTCCAGTCTGGGTGACAGATTGAAACTCCAACTCAAAAACAAAACAAAACAAAACAAATCCAGACTGAGACTTCTTTCGAAAAATAACATCAATCTGACAAACTTGAGTTTGGATTCCTGCAGAATAGTTGCTGTCTCAACTGTGCTCTGTAGTCTGCCATTTTGTAAGCACCATGGATATTGACTTTAGCCTCACAGACATCAGTCAAAGGCTGGCAGATCATCACTTTTATCCCAAAATGCCAAAGGAAGAAGGATGGAAACTGGAAAACAGACTATCATTTGGTTATACCAATCCCAGGTCTACCCTTAAAAGCATATGATGCTGGGTAGGTAGCCCTAGCACACCGAGCTGCAGTTTCCTTCTCTGGAGAATGAGGGTCACCTCCTTGGGCTTGTCTATCTTCATCCACATGGTCATGTGTTCACTGTCGGCATATTGCTTCCTCTCCTGCTAGGCTACGAGCCCCTTGGGGGTAGAGCCCCTGCCCAGGTAGAGCCTGTCTTATTTCCTCCCAGGGCCCCAGTGCCTGGGAGAGGAATGACACAATGTGAGGCTTAGCAACAGCAGATGTCTAACAGCTGGTCACATGGAGACACCCTCGATAGTATCATTAAGGTTAATGTAAACAACAAGCTTTCCAGGAATTGTATTTTCCAGGCTGCTTATTCTAATCCCAAGGGTGCAAGCTGGCACTGTGGTTTGTGGAATATTATAAGAATTTCAAATCAGTTGCTAGCTTTTACAAATTAGAACACTGAGCATAAAGACCCAGATCTCCAACACCTCTTTAAAAAAGAAAATCAGAGTATGGGTCCACCAGCAGCTAGAGCCAAGTGGCAGATGCTACCTTTGGGTAGGGCAGGCCACAGCCCTGCCGCTCCCTTTCGTGTCACCACTGCTGCCTGTCAGCTACTGTTTATTACCATGCACGTTTCATACTATGTTGTGTCTCATACATAGCTTCTTTTACTCATTTACCTAAATTTCCTGGCTCCTGGATGCATCTGAGTCCAACTGGCACTCATAATAGTCAATGTGAAAAGACTCCCAGAAGCACTGGCATAATCCCTCCAAAACAGGTCCCAAGAAAACAAAATGGACAGGATGAGGGGTGATGGTACCTACCTCACAGAGCTGCTGCAAGAACAAGGTGAGTTAACATTTATAAAACACGAAAAAAAAGAACATGGAAGTACTGTGTGTGTCTGCACTTATTACTTTACCTCGTTATCCTCTTTGATTCTAAATAAGAACAGCAGTTTCCTGGCAATCTTAAAAACACAAAGTGCGCTTCTTTTACTGGACCCAGAGTCATCTGCTGTGAAAAACTCATCGATCTCTCTCCTAGGGAGGGAAGGGTAAAATAAGACAACTTTAATTAAGAGCTTATAGCACCCAGAAGGCTTTCCAAGAACTCTAAGAGAAAATTCATATCTTTTCTATTAACTGGAAGCCAGAGAAAAACATGCTGGGGAGATCCTGGCACCCACCTGATATCTCTCTGCAGTTGCCTCCGACACAGAAAGCTCCGGACATGTGCCTGGATCTCCACAGCTGCCCGCTCCCGCTCCTTCTGCACAAGCCTTTCTTCTCGAGCCTGACGGGCGCGATCGATGAACCATGCTCTTGAGGTCTGAGATACAGTGAACATGTTTGCAAACTTGCACAGACCCTGCAGGGAAAACAAGTGAGAAATATGTATCACAATCAACCAGATGATGAGCTACTGGAGACTGTTGTGTGAAAAAACGCACAGAGAAAGGGGCTCAAGAGCAAAGGCTGGGCAGGGTCCTGGGCAGCAGTAGAGACACTTGGGACCCTCCAGCCCCCTCCATGGCTAACGGTTCTCCTGGCACAAGTCCCAGCTTCCCAGCTGCACCTGGCATACAAGTCACCAAGACCAGAGATGCCATATCCTATATTAAATAATCACAGCTTAAGAAAAAGAGCACAAGCCGGGCTCAGTGGCTCAGCCTGTAATCCCGTGCCTTTGGGAGGCTGAGGTGAGTGGATTGCCTGAGCCCGCGGGTTCGAGACCCGCCTGGGCAGCGAGACCTCATCTCTACAATAAAAATTAAAAAAAAAAAAATCAGCCGGGCATGGTAGCGCATGCCTGCAATTCTGGCTACTTGGAAGGTGAGGCGGAAGGATTGCTGGAGCCCAGCAGGTCGAGGCTGCGGTGGCCGGAAGTGGCCACTGCACTCCAGTCTGGGTGACAGAGTGAGACTCCAACTCAAAAAAAAAAAAAAAGAAAAAAGAAAAAGAGCACAGTGTCTGGCATAGGACAAGGGCAGGGTCTGCACAGGTTTAACAATGAACAAAGCAGGACTCAATCCCGCCCATAAAGCTCTAATTCAGACCAGGATCCTCTAAGTCAAAGGTTCCCAGATAACTGAATTTTCTGGAGTACTTCATGATATTTAGAAAGTCAACCTTGAGCAGTCAACTTTTATTTTTCCAAGTAAAACTTGAAGAAAAAAAAAATCAAACAGCATTGTTTACTGTCACCATTATCTTATTCATCTATTTACTCAACAGATGTTTATGGGTGTCTAATTTGTGCCCAGCACAAAAAAGAGGGCCATTTTAACAGTAACAAAGCAAAAGGAAAATGATTCAGAATGCAAGACAGCTCATTAAATCAAATATGCTTGGTCTTACAAATAACTTATTCCAAGGTCCTTGTGGTTTCCATCCTGCTAAGGACCAATGAAGTCTTTCCAACAGAATTGGTCCTGTCTACTGACAGGCGATTTCTGGACACGGGTTCTAAATTACACATTATGTTTTTATCTAAATCACCAATAACTGTCTTTGCCCAGAGGGATGGTTTTGGGTAGCAGCTAAAGCACACAGCACTGACCCATGAAGAATCTCATACTAGACACTGGATGCCTGACAACTTTCACTCTACACAAAAATGCACATCAGTCCAGCTGACAAAAATACTGAAGTGAATTATTCAGAAATTCAGACTTCCGAAAAACAATCCCTTTACCAGGTTACTTCATTAAAGGCAGCACCCACATGAAAACACCATCCAAAAAGAAAAGTTTATGCTAGGCTCCTGCCACATGAACATATCAAGGGACCTCTGTGGTCCCTTTCCAACAGTGATTCACACCTGTCAAACAACATCAGGGCTTTGTCAATATATAGGTCCATCATCAGTAATTCTTGAAATAAATTAACAGAGCCCACCTGACCATATGAGGAAGGGTAAAAAAACAGTAGTCTGGCTAGGCGTGGTGGCTCACTCCTGTAATGCCAGCACTTTGAGAGGCCAAGGTAGGAGGATGGCTTAAGGCATGGAGTTCGAAACCAGCCTAAGCAAGGCAACATAGTAAGACTCCATCTCCACAAAAAATAATAGCTGGGAGCACCAGTACATACCTGTAGTCCCAGTTACTCAGGAGGTGAGGTGGAAGGATCACTTGGGCCCAGGAGGTCAAGGCAGTGGGGAACTATGATCACACCACCACAAAAAGGGGGGAAGGGGAAAAGATTGGTTTTCTGAATCATTCACTCTTCTCACCCCAGCAATGGAAATCTGGAGAGCTCACCTGAGGACCTGCCTGTGTCACAGAAATGCCAGGTGATCACTGGTGATCTTATGCAGGACTCACAGCCAAAGATAGCATCTCATTTCAGAGTTTATTTTTCCTGACAGGAGTAGGAAAAAAGAAAATCCAGGCTTAGGGTTAAGTTTTATAGGTGTGGCAGCATATGTCTTTCTCACTGAATACAAATAATAAATACAGTGCCATGGTTTTTAAAAAACACTTGTGTCCCCTTTAGTTACCATCTTGTCTAATTGTTAGACTGTATCTCCTTAGGTGCTACAGTTTAAAGGGAATAGATTGAAAATAATCTTATAGGAGTTGCTGAATTAAGGCTGTGATAGTAAGGAAAAATAACACGTAGAGGTGATAGACTGTTAAAAAAAGTTACTGAAAATTATGCTTGACATTTTTAACGATGTGAAAAAACATTATGCCTTAACAGTGAAAAAAGGACTACCTGTGAACCAATATGAAAAAAGGACTACCTGTGAAAAGTGAAAAAAGGACTACCTGGGCGTGGAGGCTCACACTTATAATTCCAGCACTTTAAGAGGCCAAGACAGGAGGATTGCTTGAGCCCAGGAGTTTGAGACCAGTCTGGACAACACAACAAAACTTCATCGCTACAAAAAGTAAAAAAATTAGCCAGGTGTGATGGTGTGCACCTCTAGTCCCAGCTACTTGGGAGGCTAAGGCAGATCACCTGAGTCTCAAAGGTCAAGGATGCAGTGAGCCATGACTGTACCACTGCATCTAGCCTGGGCAGCAGAGTGAGACCCTGCCCTCAAATAAAACAAACAAACAAACAAACAAATAATTTTGGCCACACACAGTGGCTCACACCTGTAATTCCAGAACTTTGGGAGGCCAAGGCAGGAGGACTGCTTGAGCCCAAGAGTTTGAGACCAGCCTGGGCAATACAGTGGAGCCCCATCTCTACAAAAAATTTTTTAAAATTAATCAGGCATGGTGGCACATGCGTGTAGTCCTAGCTACTTGAGAGGCTGAGGGGAGGAGACTCTGTGCCCAGAAATTGGAGGCTGAGGCGAACTGTAATTATGCCACTGCACTCCAGCCTGGGAGACAAAGTGGGACCCTAACTAAAAACAAAGGAAAAAGAAAAATGCATGAGCACACACAGATACAGAATTGGTATGAAATATACTAACACATTAAGAGTGGCTGTTTTGAGGTAGTGGAATTGTGGGAAATGTTCCACAGAAGGCTTGTGGTGAAGCACAGAAGAGGCACATGTATGGTCTGAGGAGTCACACATAGCAGGAGTCAGTCCCTAGCTCTGCCACATACTGTGGGGAGAGTCTCAGAGTCTTTTTGTCTTCATCTGCTAATCTGCTCAGAGGCCAACCATGACTAAATGAGATAACATTCATCAAGAACCTATCGAGGTGTGCACAGTCAGTAAATCTAACGGATCGATTATTTTTATAGACCAAGGATTTTGTAAAACTCTTCAGTAGAAGCTCCTGTCTGCACAATCACTAAGGTTCTTCAGGTAGGAAATAATGCTGGCACCCTTAAGTTTTCACCCACTAAATTTTTTCCTATCCTTGAATGTACTAGGATTCACCAGTCCTGGCCCTTGGGCTATGTGGCCTTGCCCCTGCTGTTTAGACTAGGTAACAGCTTCAAGCTCCTGAGAGCTGCAAAAGAGCAGAGTCCGAGCCAGGAGCACAATGTTATGTTCCCTCCATAATAGGTAGACAGACAATCCCTCACTGGCAGGGGCTACACGAGATCATAAGGGGAAGAGGGAGCCTTCCTAGCGGAAAAACAGTTGCATGTAAACTGTGCTACATTCCTATAAGACTATCTCAAAACCATCACTTCTCCCAGGGGGCCTCCCAAGAGCCCTTCCCTGAGATTATCAACCCCTCAGTAACATTACTGATTGGTTTCTGATTATACCACTTAATAGCCTATGCTTTGCAGTCTTTTTCATCCTTTCTTATATACGTTCTCAATCTGCATAGTGTGTACTCTAGCTCATCAATCAAAACACACAGTCAAATATATATTAGTACTTATTCTGTGAAATACCATGGAGAGCCGGGCTCGGTGGCTCAGCCTGTAATCCCACGCCTTTGGGAGGCTGAGGTGAGTGGATTGCCTGAGCCTGCGGGTTCGAGACCCGCCTGGGCAGCGAGACCTCATCTCTACAATAAATCAAAAAATTCAGCCGGGCATGGTAGCGCGCGCCTGTAGTTCCAGTTACTTGGAAGGCTGAGGCAGAAGGATCGCCGGAGCCCAGCAGGTCGAGGCTGCGGTGGCCAGGAGCGGCCACTGCACTCCAATCTGGGTGACAGAGTGAGATTCTAACTCAAAAAAAAAAAGAAAAGAAAAGAAATACCATGGAGAATCAAAGAAAGGGTTGTGTGTAGCAGAAAAAGCCTTGGATCAGAGAAAGTAGCCCTTAGTGGTTGTTTTTAAGTTCTGATTCTACGTATCATTTAGCTAAGTTATTCATCCTATTGGGACTCAGTTTCCTTATCTGTAAATTGAGGATAATACTACCTACATTCTAGGGTTGCTAAAAGGATTAAACGAAACATTTGCCCTTCTGAACTCCAATATAGTCATCACACACAACATTGTGATTATGATTAAATGGGAAAATATTAATAAGGACATCTGAAAGCATATAGCATGTAAGTGAGCTTTATCATACTGTACTAAAGAAACTTACAATATACTTAGAGGAACAAGAATTATATAGGTGAAAGGTTAGGAAACCAGAGACTGGTGACAACTGAGATCATTTAAAAAAGAAAATAAAATGAGAACCCACTATGTGTCAAGTCCTTTCTATGTGATCTCATCTAAAAAGGACTGCAACCCTATGAGATCATTTATTATCTCCTCTAGTTCAGTTTAGACCATTAGTAAGTGGCAGAGCCAAGATTTTAATAATGACAGGATTCAGACTCCTGTCTACCTCTATATTCCCATGAGACCTGTTCAAAAATCAGTCTTTTCTGGATGAGGTCAACTTCATGGAGAATAACAAAAGCGCATGACGGTCCAGAGAATACTGTCCTAAGGTGAAGCACCATAAATACCAACAGCTGATTGAGCCTAAGAGGATTCTCCCTCTACAGTGGGAAGAGCTGGGCCGTCAGGCTAAATGACTATCACCATTTGTTAAGGGCAAATCATGTATCAGACACCTGTACATGTACTTAACCAACCCTGTCTTTTTGTCTCAATAGTTTTATTTTTATTTAAAGAACAGGCAACAGGACTTCAAGAGACTATCAATAAGAACAGCTATCATTTATTTAAAACTGCAGCCTATCTAGGTGGGTTTTATGACCAAGTCCACCTTCATACAGAGAAAATGAAATGTAGAGAGGACGTGACTTGCCGGAGGTCGCTGAGCTCCAAAGCTCCACGGTTATCTCCAAAGCAATTATTTACCGTTAAGGAAAACAGAAAAGACCCAGAGCTCCCTCACTGACAGAAAGAACCCGGGAATGCAAGACTACTCATGGGGCTAAGCTGGAGTTAAATTACGACCAAGTTTTTCTTTATCCAGAGCTGACTATCAGGCATGGCACTAAAACAGTAACATACAACACTTTCTGTGAAACTAATGATTCTATTTTACAGAAGAGGAAACAGACTCAGAGAGGTGAGGGAACTCACCCGAGGTCACACAGCGAGCGAACAGGATTCGAACTCCCGTTTGGGTGACTCCTGGGGCCCAGCGTCTTTCCTTGACATCAACAACCATAATAACAAATCCCTTCTGCCCAGCATTAGTCCGTTTGTAAAGGCCTATAGCCCCAAAGTTAAAACATATGGACAGGGCCGCAGAGTCCCCCCCCCCCCCCACAGGTCCCCAAAGCCAGGCCCAGCACCAGTCTCTCCGACTGGGCCAGGCCGCCTCCCTCCAAGTCCCGGTCCCCACCCAGAGAACCACCAGCCCTGTTCCCACTAGCTACCCGCAGGCCGTAGACCTTTATCCGCTCGAGGCCCCAGCACTCAGGGTCGAAGTCGCAGCTGCAGCCTCCTCAGCCCCAAATCCCCGAGTTCTGCCAGACCCGGGGCAGCGGCCGAAGCAAGACCGCCATCTTGCCCCGGGGTATTCTTTCTCAGAACTCCGCCGGGAAGCAAGCATGCAGTCCCTGAAAAAGTCAGTTCCGCAAAGCTTACTCGCCCGGGAAGGAAAACTTCTCCACACCTTGTTCTCCCCTCTGGCAGATAAAAAAGGGTATCTGGATAAGTGTCTGAGCCAGCCAAGAGAAGCTGGAACCCATTCCGGCCAAGCAAGTTGGGAGGAAGGCAGCCGACGTCGAGAGGCACGGCGGATGCTTTAGAAAGTTGCCCTCTGCGGGGCGGAAGTGGGGTGCGGACAGCGGAAGTTTCTGCCCGGGCCCCGCCTCTGCCCCCGGCTCGTGTGAGCTGGGTGTTTCCTGCTTCTTACAGTCCAGGTTTGGAGACTCCGTCGTCCTTCGGCTTTTCATGGTAAGGAGGGCGGTGCCCAACTGCTGGGGGCTCTGGACAGCCGAGGGAGCCAGGCAGCGGAGAGATAAGGGGAAGGGACCGAGAGGAGAGGGTGCGACGAGGGGCAGTTGCGATGGTGGAGAGGCGGTGGGGGAATTGACTGGGGGCAAGCCGGGGGTGGGGGAAGGGCTTTGAATGGAGAATGGGGGGGGGCTCCCTGGCAGCTAGGAAACCGGGCAATGTCTTTGGGGGTTAGGGAGTGGATATTTGGGGTGCGTGGGGCGGGGGAGGGTCCTCTGAGTCTTGAGCGCTTGTGGCAGATCGGGAGTTGGTGATTATGAGAACAAAAGATGTCATTGAAAAGGGACATTTGGGGTGAAAAGGAGGATTTGGAGGATTGTGAAGGAGAGGCTGTAGATTCAGCAAGGGTGAAGTGGGATTCCTTGGGGCGGAGCGTTTGGAGTTTTGGTGGTTGTGGCTGGAGTCGCTGGAAATGTGGCAGCTGCTTTCCGGCGCGTTTGAATACACGGGCGAGTGGGGGAAGGAAACCGGGAGCCAGCAGACAGATGTGCGCTCAGGGCCTGGGATTCCGGGGAGGCGTGCCAGGGCCTGAGGTCAGGGCGCCTTCACCGCGGAGCCTCAACTGGCGCCTGGGTACCTATCTGGTCACTTCCTTTGAGGCCCGAGGTGGCTGTGCCTGAGGTCACAGGGCGTCTTAACATGCTGCCTCAGCTCTAGGGAGGTTTGTGTGCTTGGGATTCTCAAGGATCTGTTCCTTGAATAGCTTTTTGATCCTGGGTGGGATTGACCAAAGATCCTCCCAGACTTTCTTTCTATTGCTTGTTTGTCACTTCCCTGGAAAGTGCAGTCTTTAGGGAAGATCAGTCCGGTAACACCACTGAAGAAAATGAGTCAGCCTGTATCTGACGTTGACTGGTCTGTTCCGTGTTGTGCAAAATAAGGGAACAAAGGCCCCATAAATCAGCTGTTCCCAGACTGGTCTCACACTAGCATCAGTGTCACTTGGGAGCTTGTTTAGACTGGCCAGATTTAAGCCTTACCACAGACTACTGGATTGGACAGTCTGGGATTGGAACCCATTCATCTGTTTTTTTGTTTTTGTTTTTGTTTTTTGAGTTGGTGTCTCACTCTGTCTCCTAGGCTGGAGTGCAGTGGCACGATTCCGGGCACCGTGGCCTCGACCTGCTGGGCTCAGGCGATCCTTCCACTTCAACCTTCCAAGTAGCTGGAACTACAGACACACGCTACCATGCCCAGCTAATTTTAGTGATTTATAGTAGAGACAAGGTCTCACCAAATTGCCCAGGCTGGTCTTGAATCCCCAGGGCTCAGGCAGTCCTCTTGCCTCGGTCTCCCAAAGTGCTGGGATTACAGGCTGAGCCACCACGCCCGGCCCCTATTCATCTGTTTTAACAATCCTTGCAGAGGATTAGAGTAGTGATTTCATGATTTGGGCTGTGTAAAGAGAGACATGAGAGGGGGAGTCAGAGAGCCCTTGTCGTTCTGATTCTTAGTTTTTTCCCCTGAAAAGTGGGATTGGTGATAAACATATTTTTCACTAGACCACCGAGAGAAATAGGCCAAGAATTTGTGTGCTAAACACAGGAAGAGAATGTTGGAACATTTGGAATTAGCAGGAGCTGTTTTGGATATGAAATAATGCCACAGTTATGTGGCTGATGGGATTTAGTTTGGTTGGAATGGAACAGTAGACTACTGAGTTATAGAAATTTCTCCCCCTACCCCTTAGTTTGAGGAAGTTTAAGAACTACTAGCCTCTATAGTTTTTCTTAAACTTCTCTGTAGGAATCCCTGGAGCTGATATTTTTGTCATGCATCCCTGGCAATTCTTAGGTCAAGCTTAAGCGCCTGACCTCAGTGGCAGTGAGCCTTGGTCCCATATCGGAGTCACCTCTAGTTTTTTAAACACTAGTGACTGATCTGCCACCCACTTCCTCTCTAAGATTCTGGTTAATTGGTCAGGGGTGTGGCCTAGGCAGGCACTGGTGTTTTTTTAAGCACATCCAGGTGATTCTAGTTGTCAGGAGTCACTTTTCTTAAAGCTTGAGGTACAGAAGGGAAACTACACACAGGACTAGGTGCCAAATACTTTAACATTCATTCCCTGTAGGTTATTTTAAAGATTATGGCTTTAGCACCCCGTTTTACAAGTTAGGAAACTGAGACTTGGGTTAAATTGCTTGAATATCCTTCAGGAAGTAGAGGAACTGGATTGCAGGCTAGGATCACCAGATTCTTAATCAGGGCACACATGAGACAGTTCTACAAATAAGTGTATAGAAAACAGGGTTAGGGGTTTGGTGCCTATTTCTGTCTTCTTGCCTAGATCTTCTTTCAAGTCATCTATTTTCCCCCTTCAGCTGATTTGTTTTTTCAAGCATGCACACATGACTGTGGCTGTGAAGCTATGGAGTAGGGACTTGCTTTTGTTGATGGTTCTTTGGTTTATTTTTATGTGTAGGTCAGGAATACACGGGGCCAAGACCATGGACTTAACTGTAGCCTAATTAAGGGGTACAGTACTTTTCAGAACAGTGGGTTGTAATTTTGGAGAGCATTAGAATCACCTGGGAGAATTTTTATAATGCTATCACACCCCTAGACCAATTACATCAGAATTTCCACAGATAGGACCCAGGCAGCAGTGTTTAAGTTCCCCAGGTGATTCCAGTGTTCCACCCATCAGAGAGCCACCATTTAGAATCAGCACCAGTATATTCAGGGAAAATGGGAAGAAGAGAAGCCTACTCACCCATCTAGCCAAAATAAACTTCTGATTGAATAACATCCATAACCAATATCTCAAGTATTATCTCTTGTTTCTTGTAGCCGGTTTTGCTCTCTCCTGCCCCACCTCACCAAGCCTTTAGACAAGTAGAAAAGCAGGATCCCAGAAGGGATGGGAGAGAGTCCTCTGTGGAAAGGTTTGCTGTGAGAGGTTTATCATCCACCACTTTGTGTCTTTGGTTCACTGTAACTTGGGCTCAGGGTCATGAATGCAGCCAAAACTTTTTCTCCCAGGGCCTCTCCTGGTACTAGGTTGACTGACCTTTGGAGGGGGTGGGCTCTGGAAAGGTTTAGAGCTTTTGTTGCCTAATCTGGAGTCTCATGCTAGATCAGGATTGTTTCTGCCTTTATCTCTTAGTAATTCAGTCTGTCATTAGAGCTGGAAACAGTTGCCAAAGTGGAGAAGATAATTTGAGACTTGAACACATTCTCAAGTCATCATAATTTGAGTGTTTCTTGTCTGAGTGTTTACCCTGAACCAGGGACTGCTTGGTGCTTTCTCTTGAATCCCTCTCGACAGCCCTGGGAGGAGGTAGGGCTGCTGTCTCTGTTTAGAGATGGACTGGACTATGACAGATGTCTCACCCAAACTCCTACAACTATTAAGTGGCAGGGCCAGGGGCTTGAACACAGGTCTGACTACCAAACCCTTAAGCACACCTTACCTCCCATCTTTTTTCAGGGCTTTTTGTACTTTTTAAAGAAGTGAGGTGGGGTTCTCCTTTCTCAACTTACATGTCATAGCTCTAAACATACCGAGTGTGATGGGCTCCAGGCCAACAGGGACATATCACATCCTTCACTTGCTCTGTCACTGACTCAGCTGCTGGCTGAGATTGACTGACCTTCTCTGGGTATGGTATCCAAATCCACACAATGGAAATAAAATCGCTGCCTCCCAGCATTGTTTGGATTTTTAAAAGTTGCATGAAGTGGTAGAAATTGAGTGGCCAATGGGTACAGAGGGAGCCCTGGCAGTTTCTCTTGATTGTATTGGAGTGGTGGCTACACAGGTGCTTATATTGATCAAAACTCATCAAACTGTACACTTAAAATACACTTTTTTGTGGGGGGGGGAGTCAGGGTCTCACCCCATTGCCAAGGCTGGAGTGCAGTGGTATGATCATGAGTGCAGTGGTATGATCATGGCTCACCACTGCCTTGACCTGGGACTACAACTGTGCACCACCCACCCAGTTAAATTTTTTATTTTTTTATTTTGTAGAGACGAGATCTCTCTATGTTGCCTAGGCTGGTCTCAAACTCCTGGGCTCAAGCAATCCTCCTGCCTTGGCCTCCCCAATTGCTGGAATTACAGGTGTGAGCCCCATGCCTGACTAAAATACACTTTATTCGATGCAAATTACCTTTTAAAAAATATTGAGAAGCCAAAAAAAAAAGTACAGTCATGTGCTACACAAAGACATTTCTGGCAGTGTTGAACTGACTGCATATAGAACAGTTCTATAAGATTATAATGGAGCTGAAAATTTCCTGTCACCTGGTAAAGTAGCTATTGTTTTAGTTGTAGCACATTACTCACGATGTTTTTGTGATGTTGCTGGTGTAAACAAACTTACTGAGCTGCCAGTTCTGTAAAAGTATAACACACAATTATGTACAGTATACAATATTTAGTAATAAAGGACTAGTATCCAACATACAAATGAGTTCTGTTCTGAGAGTGCCTTTGCAGGTCCAATTAGTTTTAAGTCCAACACAGTTAGCCTAGGTATGCAACTGACACAGCCAGCTATATAGTACTGTATGTATTTAACAGACTGTACTGACACCTAGTGAAGAGAAGTAATACGTTAAAAAAATGCAGGTGCGCATTGTTAAAGTTTGTAACTTGAAGGTTCATATGTAGGGGACTTATTGTATATTACTGGTTTATGTATTTTCTGTACTTTTAATTGCTATTTGAGTGTGTACTCTTTCTACTTATTAAAAAAAAAAAGTTAGCCTAGGCATCATAGCAAGACCTCATCTCTACCAAAAAAAAAAATCATAAAATTAGCCAGACATGGTGGCACACCTATAGTCCCAATTCTCAGGAGGCTAAGGTGGGAGAATCACTTGAACCCAGGAAGTTGATGCTGCAGTGAACTGTGATCATGCCACTGCACGCCAGCCTAGGAGACAAAGAGTGACCCCCAACTCAAAAAAAAAGGAAAAAGAAAATATTTTTGCACAGCTATACAAAGTCTGTGTTATATAAACTGTGTTATTACAAAAGAATAGAAAAATTAAAAGTTTATAAAGTAAAAAGTTCCAGTAATCTAAGGTTAATTTATCACTGAAGAAAAAAATCTTTTATAAATTTAGCATAGCCTCAGTGTCCAGTGTTTGTAAAGTCTGCAGTAGTGTACAGTAGTGTCCTAGGCCTTCACATTCACCCCCACTCACCCAGTGCAGCTTCCAGGCTGCAAGCTCCATTCTTGGTAAGTGCCCTAGCAAATGTATCTCTATTGGTTTTTTGGGGTCTTTTATACTGTACTGAAGGAGGCAAGGACATAAGTTGACAAGGTCTTTATGTCTTAAAACACGCAAACTTGACATGGTCAAGTCTTGGTCTTTGTGTTTTTGGCTTGGCTTTAATAAGAACTTGATCAATTTTTTTTTTTTTTGGATGTTTGTACTTGAGAGTGTTGACTTATTAGCAATTAGTTAGTGTGACCTCTAGTCTGTGTAGTCTGGATGTGGCCTGTCTTGATCATAACTTTATTTATTAGAGTTTTTAGAAAACACAAATGTTAGTAGTTTTATTTTAAATCATTAATAACATGGATGTTAGTGTTATGGTAATCTTGCCAAAAAGTCACAAACATTAACCTTTTTTTTGCTGTTGGTAGCATTAAATATTTCCTGTTTATGTAGTTTGGCCCTATATAAGGGGCATACTGTGAGAATAAAATTGCTCTCACCTATTGAGGCGAGAGACCTCTCAATTCGCTGTTCTTTGCCTTTCTTTCTCATTCCCTCCCCCCACCTCGGGCCCTGCTCTCCAGAGGCTGGAACTCCCCACTGTACTTTTACTGTGCCTTTTCTATGTTTAGATACACAAATGACACATGACTGTATATTAAATATACTTTAGTACTTTCGTTTGTTTCGTGGTAGGTGCCTTAGAAGATGCTAGACCATTTCCCATAAACATATTGTATAAATTTAGATCTGAAAAGGTTGCTTCAAAAAGTATTTCTAGGCCAGGCTCCTTGGCTCAGCCTGTAATCTCAGCACGTTGGGAGGCTGAGGTGAGTGGATTGCCTGAGCCCGCGGGTTCAAGACCTGCCTGGGCAACTTGACGAGACCTCATCTCTACAATAAATCAAAAATTCACCGGGCGTGGTAGCACGCACCTGTAGTTCCAGCTACTTGGAAGGCTGAGGCGGAAGGGATCGCCAGAGCCCAGCAGGTCGAGGTTGCAGCAGGCTGGGAGCGGCCATTGCACTCCAGTGTGGGTGACAGAGTGAGACTCCAACTCAAAAAAAAAAAAGGTATTTCTATTTTGGGGCAAATTTCCTTAACAATCCCCTCTCATTCCCCTCCACCAAAAAACCACACATGACTATGAACCTTTTTTTCTTCTTCTCGGTCTTAAGAGTTTTTGGAAACTCTCTTTTCCTACAAGCTGCTTCTTTCATCTCATGGACAAAGGCTTTTTCTGGGGAAATGGCTGACTGTAACTGTTAGTGTGGGGTCTCGGGGGACAGATTTCAAAGGAAAGCTAGAAGGGAGGGGTCCCACTTGCTCTTGGCTTCTTCTTTTGTATTTGGCATCAGGCCATGATACCCAAGGTGAGCTAAGCCTGGGCTTTTAAAAACTCACATGAACAGTTTCTTGAGAAAACATTTCTTTCCAGGAGGCCATTCTTTCTCCATTTTATTCTGCAGGGCCCTGACACAGATTTCCAGGCCACTCTGGTGGGGGACGGGTAGATGGAGGTGCTGAGGGTTACCCAGAAAAGTGAATAATTGAATTGAATGTGGCTTGTGACAGTTGCCAAGTTGTTGCCTGTGCTGTTGCAGGTTGCCACCCTTCAGTCCCCCTGCCATTTAAAAAATAATATTTGTGTTTTACCAATTGTAATATGTGTTCATTGTGGGAAATCTGGATAAGCTGGGAAGGCATAAAGAATTTAGCAATAATCCAAATTCAGTTTCAAGGAATAGTTCAAAAAAGTTATGTGCTGTCAGTGCCTTCCAGCCATAAACTCCAAGGAACATCCCTGTAGTTGAGCAGAGTTGGGTTTATGTCCTTGCAGAATTGGGGGAGAACTGTGGGCCATCTCCAAAGAGGTGAGCTTGTGTTGGGGAGCAATAGGTCGCAGTTGTAACTCATATTAGCCAGGATGGGGGAGATGTTTGGTCATGCTTGTGTTTTGGATAGTGTCCTTGTTTTTGTCTGTTTTCAGACATGATTATGGAGTGCCCTTCTTTTTATCTTGTTGCAAAACGGCCTCAGAGTGGCCTTGTCTGAGGGTGATATTCTGTGAAATTATTCATTCTCAACGGGAACTGAGGCCAGCTTTGAGGGCCAGGCTGGTTCCTGGCTGTCAGGGCTATTTTTCTCTCAGGGCCACACCCCACCTTCAGTAAAGATCCTGCCCACTCTTGGGTGTGTTCTATAATTTTACCTATTCTTAAAGGTATGCTTGCTAAAGTAGTTGCTAGATGCCAGTCTCCTTCCCGAGGTGTGCTTAACTCAGACACTACATCCATTTCTTTGGCTGAGATGTGTGAGAGCTGGCTGTGCTGTCGGGAAGACTGTCATGGGATCTTGCTATTTTGGATGGCACTAGCATAGGAAGTCTCTACATTTGCAATAACAAGCTTTCAAGAGTTTCTATGTCTATTGTTTATCCTCAGCAACATTTTCTCCCTATAGGAAGTATTAGGAGTGTGAGTTAGGATGCCACTAAACTTTGTAAAAGCTTATTTCATCTCTGATTCAGCTGAAAGATGACACTTTTAGCTAGTCAGTGGTTTATGGCAGTAAGGAAACAGAGAGAGACCTGGGCAGTGCTTTTGGCTGTTTTAGGATGCAACCAGGGTGTTCATTTATATAGGTATTGGACAGAAAGGAAGTCCTTGTAATACGAGTTGGTGGCAGGTTCCTGCCTCCAGGGTCAGCAGGTGAGGTCAGTGTATAAGGTCATCTGGGTGGGGTTTGGGACAAACTAGGGGATGCATGCCCCTCTTCTGGGGATAGTCTGCACATAGCTCCCACTAGTTGTTGCCTGCTGGCTCCGTTGGCCTCTGATTTTCCAGAGAAACCAGAAATCCAGATTTTTCTGTGAGTTCTCTTGAGTTGTCAGCATTGGAAGCAAGCTTGAAGTTTTAAATGCAGTGTATGCATGGACCAAGCAAAGCAGGAGGTTGAAAGCAGAAGACCGGGCCTGGTGTCATGACCTGTGTCTTCTCCACTGACAGGAAGAGATGTCAGGAGAAAGCGTGGTGAGCTCAGCGGTGCCAGCAGCTGCTACTCGCACCACTTCCTTCAAGGGTGCGAGTCCCAGCTCCAAATATGTGAAGCTGAACGTGGGTGGAGCCCTCTACTACACCACCATGCAGACGCTGACCAAGCAGGACACCATGCTGAAGGCCATGTTCAGCGGGCGCATGGAAGTGCTCACCGACAGTGAAGGTAAGTCCACCTGCCTCTGTTGTACCTTCAACGCTGTGCCAGACACTGGGGGCATGCTTGGGGTTGAGGGCTTCTGTCTAGTCCAGAAGGTCAGCATTAAATGGACAGCTCCACACACAGATAAGGACTTTAGCTGTGTTCAGTGTTACCACGATGTGCTATGAGCCTGGAGAGGGAGCAGCAGGGAGACCAGATCTTGTCTGGGGACTGAGGTCCAGGAGGGCTTCCCTGAGGAAGTGATGTTTAAGCTGAGAGCTGAAGATGAGTAGGCGGCAGCTGGACAGGGACTCCAACTATCTTGGCTTAGTTGCTGATTTGCTGAGTGACTTTGAGAAAGTCACTTCCCCACTCCAGGCCTCAACTTACTTATCTGTAAAGTGGAGGCCGGACAAGCTGCCCTAATGGGTCCCTTCCAGTTCTCCCTACAATGGCTCCATGATTTCAGAGTGAAACTCAAGCCTGAGAGAGGCATAAGTATCTTCTCTGGACCCTTGTCCTCCTAGGATGGGGTTTTGACAGAGACTCTCAGACCAGGGTTTGCGTCCCAGCTCCATATGTAGTACCTGGTGATCCTAACCAAGTGCCGTAACCTGTAGATGTCTCATTCTCTTCATCTGGTGAAATGGGCTGTTGACTCATAGTGAGTATTAACATGTATTGAGTGCATGTGGATTTTTGTGTGTGTGGAAGGGTTATGCTAGTAAAAGGCAAAGAATGGTTTAAAGTGGTCTTACCATAACTACTTCCTTCTCACCTGGAACAATCAAAGGAGCACCTGGCAAAGGGGTATACATCCTTACCTGGATGGGCTTATGGACAGGTCATATGAGGTCTAAAAATGTTCCTGTCCTTTGTTCCTTGGCCTGAGATTGCTTGAGACCAGATTAGAGCACAGCCTGGTGTCGCCCTCCCTGCTTCATTTCTGGGGCTGTCCTGTGCTGATGCCCCCTCCTTCCAGTTGACTTGGGAGAGTGGGTGGGTGTTGAGACAGGCAGGTGGAACTGGGGACCTCATCTGGTGTGCCACAGTTCATTCTCTGATCCTAAGAGGGCCAGAGCTTGGGCTGCTCGCTGGTGGGTGTGTCCTGGGGAAGGCCAAACCCTGGGAGCTGGAGATTCCACCTACCTGGCCTTCTGTGAATTCCTGTGGTCAAGTAGCAGCGAGGGTTGGAGTACCAGAGCTGCTTCTGTGTCTCACCCAGAAAACACCGCTTTTTATGAATGGGAGGGTCCCCTTTACTGTACCACACCCACCCTGCCCAGGCCTGTTTGTGGAAATCAAGACAATAGCACCCCAGCTGCATAAGGAAACAGGCATTGTCTGAGAACCTAAGGTCGTTGTAGTTTCTTTTCTGCCCTACCCAGTCTCTCAGGGGCTTGAGAGAGGCAGCCAAGTCAATTTGAAAGTAAAGTAGAAGCCTCTTCTAGAAAGCCCTAATGCTATATTGAATGCGAGACAGTCCTTAAGCCCTTCTTCCCCAGCTGCACAGAGCATGCAAGTGGTGGTACCTGCAGGACTGCTCATTTTCTAACGTTCGCTAAGAGATTTCTTTTGCCTGGTGCGTCCTTCCTGGAAAACCCAGCCCTCTGGGGATGTAATGTCATCTCAGTGCTCCAAACCTCAGCTTATTCTACATCCCTAGAGCTCCGGGCCCTTCATATCACTATGAAAATCTCACATTGTGGCATTTTATGGGACTTATTTAATCACATCCTCACCTTTCAAGGGGAATGCTATCGTTATCATTCCAAGCAGTAATCCCCATCTTGGAGGTGAAATGCTTTTCTAAAAGTGACAAGGCTAGAAAGGGGTAAGCTGCTGACCCCAGGACTTGCTGGTGCTTACCCTCTGCTGTCCATGGTTTGATATGAGCCCAGCTCCCAGGCCAGCTCGCTTGAGTGTGGTCTTGTGATTTAACTGTTGACTTGACCAAAGCCCTTTGGGGCCTTGTGAAGGCCTGGGCTGGCAGGCTATGTATCTGGTCTTGCAGCCATCGTCTGTGCCAGGAAGAGCAATCTTTTTGGCTCTTGGAGAAAACACTACACAGCCTGACCCATTTTCCCTGGGGCCTTCGGGCTGGAAGCCTGTCAGCTACATTGAAGTTTGCTAAACAAATGGTCAGAAATGCCAACTAGACAAGTGAAACAGCAGTAGAACTAGTGGTTAAGAGACAGGGGCTTTGACAGTACTGAACAGTGGATTCATCCTGTTGCTAGAAATCTCTGAAGGACGCACCCAAGAAAGTGATTGTTTAGGAGAGGGGACCGGCTCCAGGGTGGGTGGAATAGTCTCCCTTTCACTCCAGGCTCCTGCTTGAGTTTTGTACCATGTGCATGTGATTCCTCCACAGAGAAGAACTTGGGTGTTGGAGTTAGCAGGCAGTGGTCACAGCCGACATCTGGGGAGCTGTTTCTGTGTGTCAGGCATTTTGTACTTTTTGCTCATTTGCCCTTTACTGGCCATGTGACGTTGGGCAAGTGACTTTTTCTCTGAGCCTCTCTCCGCCCTTCCCATTTGGGCATGATAATGCTTTGTGGAGTTGTTACGGGGATTGAATGAGGGCCCTATGCTACAGTTCTTGATATGTGGGGGAACTCAAGAAATGGGAACTGCTGTGATGGCTTTAGTCCTCCGGGGTGGGGGGGTATAGAGATGGAGGGAGCGCTGCTGAGGGGGCCACACAGGAGCAGGTCATGGCAGCACGTCGGGGAGAGGCCACCCGCTTGATCTTCAAGGAGTGTGCTGCAGTTCCACATTACCCCCTACGGGGGTGTGGCCTTTCTGAAAAGACAGGACACTGTGACAGTGAGCAGATCTTTCCCAGACTCTGCCCCAGAATTGTGTAAAATTCTCAAGTACCTTGAGAACTTTTAAATTGTGGAATGATAGGTTCCCCTATGCTGCCACTCAGACCAGGCTGAAAGCATGACCTGTGCCTGTGGGGCCTCTCTGCAACTGTCCCTGTATGCCTCTCTGCTGCCAGAGGTATCCACTGGTCTGCCTTCTGGGTCACTAGGTCATAAGGTCTCAGCCTTGGCTACAGTGTGAGTCACCCACTGTTCAATACTGGTGCCTGGATGCCAGCTCAGAGAGCCGGGTGTGATTGGCAGGTGTGGCTGGGGCCATAAGACTTTGAAGGGCTCTGCAGGTGATTCCAGTGGGCAGCCAGGGCTGGGAACCACAGGTGTGGATCTTTCTAGGTATTGCTCTCTCCACAGCTGTTATGTCCCTGGCCATGTACCATTGTGTACTTTTAAACATTATGTAAATGTGCTGTATTGACTGCATCTGTTCTGCTTTTGCTCACTTGGCAGTATGCTTGTGAGATCAGGCCATGAATAAATAGCTCAAGTTCAAACATTTCTCCACATGGAGCAATGCAGTAGCTAGAACATGCAGTAGCTAGAACATGCAGTAGCTGATGGAGCCATGCTCTGCTGATGGGTGTGTAGGTGGCTTCCAGTGTTCACCGTCAGGAACAGTCACATCTGGAGCACTGCTGTGCACATGTGGGTTCCTCTGGGGAGTGGGTTCCTCTGGGGAATTGCTTGCCAGCCTTTGCCACATCATGGTGCCCATGGACAGTCATGTTTTCACTTTGGTAAATGATGAGGTGCAGACTCCCTGGCCCCGCCCAGCCAGCCTGAGGGCAGTGGCATTAACATCTTACCTACTGTTGGGAGCTCTCCCAAGTTTATTCCCAGGAGGGGAACTGGGGCTAGCACCTCAGCTTGGTTTGGTTTGGTTAGGTATTGCACGAGTCCTCTCTCTAGTGGTTGTGTCAGCTTGTACTCCCTGCAGAAATCTGGAGTCTTGCCAACACTTGGGCTGGTCCAGCCTTTTAATTATTGCTGATCTGGTACTTATGATATGACACTCTGTTGTTTTATTCAACATTTCCTAATTTCTAGTGCATGGAACATCTTTTTATATTTATTGGTCATTTGGGTTTCGTCTTTTAACTGCCTGATGGCATTTTATTTACACATTTTCCTTTTACTTATTACTTTGTGGAAGTACATATTCTGAGTCTTTTTTTTTTTTTTTTAAGATATAGGGTCTCATTCTGTTGCCTTTGCTGGAGTGCAGTGGCCTGATCATAGCTCACAGCAGCCTTGAACTCCTGGGCTCAAGTAATCCTCCTGCCTCAGCCTCCCAGCCTCAGTTGGGACTACAGGCGTGAGCCACCACACCTAGCTTGTCTTAGCTTTTTAAATAACATCTTTTGATACCTGAAAGTTCTTACACTGCTTTTTACATGTAGATGTTTGAACAGCCTCAGTAGTGCTCAACCATGGGTGATTTTTTTTTTGACCCCCAGGGGACAATTGGCAATGTCCAGAGACATTTTTGGTTGTCACATTTTGGGGATGAGAGTGCTGCTGGCATCAAGTGGGCAAAGCCCAGGAATGCTGCTAAACACCCTACAATGTAGAGAGTAGTCCCCCCATAAGAAAGAATTATCCAGTCCAAAATGCCAGCAGTGCCGAGGTGGGTCTCTACCCTGCGGATTCTGTTTCAGGAATGAGGCGGTTTCTAGAATTTGGATTTGTAACAAGTACCTCAGGTGACTTTTGTGATCAGGCAAGTTTGGGAATCACAAGAATACAGAGGATAAATACCTGAGTACGGCAAGGATAGTCAGTGAAGTCTCCCTGGAGGAGGTGGGGGTGGGAGGAGAGGTCAGACATGCTAGAGGGAAGAGGTGTGTCTGGTGGTCCAGTCCCTTGACTCCCAGAGCAGCCTTCTCCCTTGGTACTCTGCAACCAATACAGACTCCCAGGGGCCAGAACTTGCCACTTCTGGACTCTGCTGCTCTGTTCTCCAGCAGTCACGATGATACGTGTGAAGGGCTCATGGCCAGAGACCCAGGGCTCATTTTGAGTGCTGTCAGCAGCTCCAACATTGTGCTGTGCGCCTTCTGTCCACTCTCTCATCCTACTTTTATGCCAGCCTTGTGAGAGAGCATTTTTAGAAGAGGAAACTGCACTTGTGGAGAGGTTAAATGAAGCACCAACATTCTCCAGCAGGAAGGTGGCAGAGCTGGGTTCCTGGCTTGCCAGACCACTGTGCTGTGCTCAGAGCCATTCTGGAGCCCCCCTGGCGCCTCCTAGTCTGGCCCCTGCCTGTTCTGCCTTTCCTGCTTTGTCCAATGTGTGGTGGGGTCCAGGCTGTCCTGAGCCTTCCTAGGCAACCCCCAGGCAATGGCAGCAGCAAACAAGGAGCAGCTTGACTTGCATTTCAGCTGACTTTCCAAGAGATAACTTCCTGCCTTGGAAGCAGCCAGAATACTGTAAAGTTAAAATGCTAATTGAAACCTCATGGAGAGTGTGCCTGGCTCCTTTGCCCTTATTTGTCCAAACTATGATTCCTTCACCGCAAGCATTTCCTGACAGCATTCTTGAGCTGGAGCTCAGTGTCACGGTTCGCCTACTCGGTTGTGGAGGTTGTAGAGACTCTGGGCCATCCGCTGGATAGTTGATTTCAGGCCCTCACTCTTTCTGAGCAGCTGAGCTGGCCGTGCCTTGTAGGCAGAGCATGGATGCCTTCTACCCTGAGCGACTAAGTTGAATTGCCCTTTCTCTTAAAGCTCGAGGTACTACTTGTCTTCAATTCTGGTGAAAAGAGTTTTCCAATGAATTCCTTTTTCTTGGTGGCCTGGTCCTGCCTCCTCTGCTTGAGAATGTCGCCGAGCCTGTCTGTGGAAAATGTGAGGGAATGAGCCTCCCTCGAGAGAACTGTCGGGAAGATAACACAGTCTTTCCACACATTGGCCGCCTTTTGGAAGAAAGGTACTTGGTGTAGGGTAACAGAGACTGCAGGCTGGCGGCCTGCAGGCCCAGTTCCCTGCAGACATGTTTTGTTTGCCCTATTGTGGATTGGTGACAGTTTTGATTTTTTTAAAAAATTAGTTCTCCTTCCTTTAAAAAATTAGGAGATTCACAGAAAAATCTGGATTTCTGGTATCACTTGGGACAGCAAAACTCACACCACTCTGGGCCCTCATTCCTTCCTGGCCACTGCTGGCTGGAGCCAGAAGAACCCATCCTTCTTGGGGCAGGACAAATGCCCTCCTGTCAGCTGCCTCAGCCCTGGCCCACCTGCAGGCGTGGATGCTGCTCGCTGGCCCTGTGGGCATCTGAGTTGCATAAGCTCTTAAATCCAGATTCTGTTGTCTCCGCTGTGGGGAGAAGTGGGGTGGGACAGCATCTGGAGGCCACTGTCAGGGTGATGAGAGTCACCACACCTGGGAAGGCCTGTTTCTTCCTCAGAATCGGGGTCAGGCTCCAGGCTGCATGTTTGCATTCTGTTTGTCCCTGGTGGGAGTTTATTCTTCCCACTAAACTCAGGAAATCCTAACAATGTGGAAATAGGGAGTGGAAGTCTTTAACAAGGCCCAGGAACTTGAGGCTGAGTAGTTTCAGGAGGAGAAGGTGGAAATAGCCTTGTTATCAAACGTTCCCAGTGATTGTTGCAAAGATCTAAATAGTACACTAAAGTCATGAGAGGGCACTTGGCAGGGGCTGCATCTGGGGGCAAGGGGTAGGGGGAGGTATGCAGACTTGTGCTTCTGGCGTATGAAAAGATGCACTTGCTGCCTTTTGACTTTTGTTGGCCTCTGCCAATGCTCAGAGGCTGAGGTGGACTTAAAGCAGGGTACAGTGGTGCTAGGAGTAAACATGTCTGCCTATCTCTGAAACTGGAAACAAAGGGGGAAGGAAAGTGGGGCCATAAAATGACTGAGTCCTGTTGAAACCTGCTAACTGCCAGGCAGTGCACCAGTTTTTTCTCACCTGCCATATGAGGGAGGAGGCTTGGTGATGCCCCTTGCCTGAGGTCACCCTGCTGGTCAGGTGAACAGAGACTTAGCTCTCTCATCTGACCGGCTTCTTTTTAGTACTTCACATTTTCTGCCAAGAGATGCTGGGTCTTTGCTACATGCCTGCTTCCCATTTCAGTACCTCCTCCTCTCCCTAGGCTCCAGTCCTGTCTCCAAATACTGCTCCTGAGACTTTGGGTTTCAGTAGTGGAGTCGTGAAAACCTTAGGATCTCCAGTGGAGCAGTATCAGGCCAGTGACAAGATTAGAAAGGACACTGAGAAGCAGAAGGGGTAGTCATCCTGGTCCTTACCCCCAAGAATTTTTCTTGGTGTCTGATTTGGTCCGCAGTTGAGACATTACTCCGTATCTAGTAAAAGCAAGTTCTAGCCAGGTGCAGTGGCTCACACCTGTAATCCCAGCACTTTGGGAGGGCAAAGCAGTATGATCACTTGAAGCCAGGAGTTTGACACCAGTCTGGGCAGCATAGCAGGACTCCCATCTCTACAAAAAGGAAAAAAATTAGCTGCACATGGTGGCACACACCCGTAGTCCTAGTTACTCAGGAGGCTGAGGCCAGAGGATCGCTTGAGCCCAGGAGTTTAAAGCTGCAGTGAGCTATCATTGTATCACTGCACTCCAGTCAGTGACAGAGTGAGACTCTGTCTCTAATAATAATAAGTACATAAAAGCAAATTCCAATTCCCCTTGTTGACTGAACTACTTGAGGGCAGGATCTGTTCGTTCACTGTTTTGTCTCTAATTGCTGTCACTAGTCACTAAGTGCTTGTTGCAGGAAGTTGTGGGTGGGACTTCTGTGGTGGTGCTGGTCTGGGGTCACCCTCGGGAGCCAGAGGTCACAGTCTGTGGGGGAGAGGCTATGCTTCCTTAGAAATGGCTCTGTTACTTGAGAATGTGAAGGAAGCTTTGTAGAAAGAGGAAGTAGGTATTTTTTTTTTTTACCCCATAAGTCTTTCCCCTGTCATTGGGATGTGATCACTTGGACCCATTTTATTCAGGTGTGACACTTGACCCCTCTTGGGATGTTCTTATCTAAGGGACATTTGAGAGTACTTTAGAACATACTTTCAGGCCTCAGGGGCCCTGGTGTCCAGCAGAGCCTAGACCAGGGTGGTCTGGGATTGTGGCTGCATCCAGCCAGCAAGACCTGGAGGCTGTGGCAGTGGTGCCTGGGAAGTCTTTTGCTGGTGGGTAGGCAAGTGAGACCACAACTGTCTCTGCCATCTGCGGTCCCCTGGGAGGTGGAGGGAGCCAAGGGACACCCCGACTGTGCTTAGTGCCTCTCACTGGAGGAGTGGGAGGAGTGCCCATGTAACTAGCCCTCCCTCCTCCTTCCACTGCAGGCTGGATCCTCATTGACCGGTGTGGGAAGCACTTTGGTACGATACTCAACTACCTTCGAGACGGGGCAGTCCCCTTGCCTGAGAGCCGCCGGGAGATTGAGGAGCTGCTGGCAGAAGCCAAGTACTACCTTGTCCAGGGCCTGGTGGAAGAGTGTCAGGCAGCCCTACAAGTAGGCATCACCCTTTTTTTCTATATAGTGGGAGGCACCAGCCTACCTTCCTTCTTCATTTTCTCTCACTGCAAAATGGGGGCAGTTCCTGTCTCACAGAGATGTCATGAGAGTTTATGAGTTGACCCTGGAGCCTCTTCCTGTGGTCCCAGTGACCCGAGAGGCTTCCCGGGACTGTGCAGGCCACCTAACAACTCTCCAACCTGCGAGTCCCCAGGGTGTTGGATCCTGTTACATGTGCACTGCAACCTTCAGCAGTGAACCACGAAGTGCAGAACCTGACCCATTTTCTGATCCCATTCTGGCCCTATGAGTCACTGTGAGGCCAGCATAGTCTCTACAGACAAACACCTCTACTCCTTGACTAGATGGGGCAGGACCGGTGGGGCCAGGTCTGGTGATGGTAAAATCCCACAAAACCAAAATGCTTCAGACATAGCCAGCAGCCCTTTATTTTGAGCAAAGTTAGGATGTACCAGGGCTTCAGGAGAGTCCCTTGGGTGGGCATGCATGAGGCTCTCGTCGTGTCTCCCCCGCCACGTGTCTGTGCCTGGCCTTCCACTGGAGCAGTGCCCACAAGGTCACACACCCTCTAACCCCGAGCGTCTGTGACTCTTCGTAGATCTAATTGAGTGTTGCAGCATTTACCTTCTTACTGTAGTGTTTATGTTTACTAAAGTAAGCACAAATATCATTTAGGAAGTCAGATAATGCTTGTGAGGCTGATATCAAATACACTACCGTGCCGCTTTCCACGCACCCTCACACCTGAGGTACCCTCTTTTAATTCTTTCAGCAACTTTTTCTTTTTCTTTTTTTTTAATTAGAGTCTCATTGTGTCGCCCAGACTAGAGTGCAGTGGCATGCTCACAGCCACCGCAGCCTTGACCAGCTGGGCTCAGGCAATCCTTCTGCCTCAGCCTTCCAAGTAGTTGGAACTACAGGTGCATGCTACCGTGCCTGACTAATTTTTTGATTTACTGTAGAGACAAGGTCTTGCCAAGTTGCCCAGGCTGGTCTTGAACTCCTGGGCTTGGGCAGTCCTCTTGCCTCAGCCCTTCAAAGTGCTGGGATTACAGGCTTGAGCCACTGCGCCCAGGTGGCTTTTTCTGGTAACACATTTCCACATAACTTATCTATACTGCTATTTAATAATGTTTCCATTTTCGAGTATTATCTACTGGCATCACTACAGAAGATGAGAATTCAGCTCATGCACTACCACCACCCCCAATTACCACCAAGCTTATACCTACTAATTCCTTCTCCTGTTCACCTAATACAGCTTCTCACAGTCTTGGTTAAGTCCAGAGTTTACATTATGATGTAGAAATATGGCTAACAGTTAAGCCACAGAGTATACAGTGATTATTTTCTTTCTTATACAACTCTTAGTTTGCCAGAGTTCGTGTTTGCCTCATTGTTTTGTTTGCTTGACTTTCTAAGTGTCTACTCCTAGTTAAGCCCCACCTTCTCAGACAGTCCCATATTGGTATGTCCAGACACATCAGCGATTCTCTGCCTCCTCATTATCTTGGTGACATGCCCCCTGGGTTCCGTTTCTGTTTGTCTGAGGGTAGCCCTTGTCTCGTTCCTCTTAGGTTCTCTGGCTTTATCTTTTTGTTCTGCTTTCTCGGAGTTTTCTTTTCAGTTTTATCTTTCACCCTTCTATTACATTTTTCATTTCTGCTCTCATATTTCTAATTTCCAAGAGCCTTTTCTTGTTCCTGAATGTTCTGTTTCATATAGCATGTTGATCTTGTTTCATAGGATGCTATGCCTGCCCTCACCTATCTGATGCTAATATCTGAGGTTTTCTTTCTTCTCTCTTTGTCTGACTCTTCTCTAGTTCTCTTTGATTTGGTCTTTCTCTCATTTTTGAGAGACTTTCCACATATTATCTGATGATCCTAGTTGTCTGCTGAAAGGGTAAGACTGAAAGCTGTGTGTGTGTAGGCAGTCCCTTCTGTCCAGTGGGCTGCATTGTGCATGAAGAGGCTGACTTGTTTTGTTTTGTTTTGTTTTGTTTTGTTTTGGTGGGAATTCCAGCTGTCAGAATCTGTAAGCCATTTTGGGGGACAGGAAGAGAAATCCTCTACTTTCCTCCTGGGTGGGTGTAAGCCTGGCTGCCTGCCTTTGGGGATCCAGTAGGGGAAAGTACCAGGGATGCTCACTATTTAGTGTCATGTTCACTTAATTCCCTGTTTTCACAATAGTGACTCGGCCCTGTCCTCTACTGTGTAATCCATTCTAGGAAAATGGACTTTTCTTCTGCCAGGGGATGGTTCCAGGGGGTCTCACTGGTGCTTTTGCCAACTGGCAGGCACCCTCTACTCTTGCCCTGTGCCTGCCAGCCTTCAGGACTGTTCTCTGGAGAATGTCCAGTCTGTTTTCCCATCTGTTGACTTGGGTTTCAGCTTTCTCGGTCTCCTGGTAATTCCTTACCTGTGACCTGCTTTCTACCTGTGAGTTTTTGACTGTCTTTTTTTTTAGGTTTTTATCGGGGGGTGAGGGGGCTGCCTATCTCACTTTTCCCTTTCTCGCCTTATGGGCTTGTAACTTTCTTTTTTTTTTTTTTTTGAGACACTCTGCTGCCCAGGCTAAAGTGCAGTGGCACAATCATAGAGTTCACTGCATCCTCAATTCCTGGGCTCCGGTGATCTTCCAGCCTCAGCCTCCCTTGTAGTTTGGTTACCGGCATGCAACACCTCGCCCAGCTAATTTTTAATTTTTTTTGGTAGAGACATGGTCTCACTGTGTTTCCCAGGCTGGTCTCAAACTCCTGGCCTCAGTCAGTCTTTCCACCCTGGCCTCCTAAAGTGCTGGGATTACAAGTGTGAGCCATCAGGCTTGGCCAGCTTATACCTTTTTATTCCTCTGCAGTCATCATGGGAGAATTTTAGGGACTTATTATTAAATCAAGCTTCTACTGCCATGAAGGGGCTTTATTTTTTGGTAGTTCCTGGACTGTGGAAAATATGTCATCCCTCTTAGTATTTACTGAGCACCCTGGCATATAATAGCCACAGCCAAAGAGCAGACTTAACTGGAAAATCCAACTCCTAGTCTTCCCCCCTCTGACTGATTGGTGGTAAGAGTCCGTCTCTCTTCCCAGCCTTGACTGCCCTATCTCCCGTCACCAGAGCCTGTCTTTGTCCAGCAGGCCAGCTTAAAAATACCATGCTTGGCAGGCCTCTTAGGCTGAAAGCGTGTTTTGTTTCAGCAGAACAAAGATACTTATGAGCCTTTCTGCAAAGTTCCTGTGATCACCTCATCCAAGGAAGAACAAAAACTTATAGCGACTTCAAATAAGGTATGTTGGAGGTACCCTTATGGAATGCCTTTTGCTACCAGAAATGATAGAGGTACTTCTGGATAAGTTTTGAAATTAAAAATGTATGTAATTGCCTGAGCAAGGCCTGAGATGGGGTTCAGAATGGGAAACTGAAGCCATCCTATGTCAGCCTGCAACTGGGTCATGTGGTCCCCTGCCCCGGCCAGCAAGTTGTGCCTCCCTGTCTGCTCTGCCTCATGACAGGGGCCCAGCCCATGGGAAGCCAGAGGTTCATCACACCTGCCTGCCAAGTAACTCTCTTCTTTCCTTGTAAACAACCCACAGCCAGCCGTGAAGTTGCTCTACAACAGAAGTAACAACAAGTACTCGTATACCAGGTAAGGTGTAGGCCCGAGGAAACACTGCACACGCGCCAGCCAGGCTCGGCGCCTTTTGCTTCCTTTAGTTGAGGATGACCCCTCTGCTCCTCATCACCCCAAAAAGAAATCCTCTTCTTATTAGTAGTCGCTCTCCATTTTCCCCCAGCCACCTCCCCTGATCCCCAGCCCTAGGCAACCATGAATCTGCTTTCTGTCTCTATGGATTTGCCTATTCTGGACATCTCATGGATAGAATCATATACTATGTGACCTTTTGTGACCAGCTCCTTGTCTTAGCATCATGTTTTCAAGGTTTATCCATGTTGTAGTGTGAATCAACACTTCATTTATTTTTATGGCAGTATAATAATACGCCATTGCATGGACCACATTTAATCATCCATTCATCATTTGATGGACATTTGGGTTGTTTCTACTTTTTGGCTATTCTGAATGATGCTGCTGTGAACATGATGCTGCTATGAACATTCATGTTCACAGCAAGTCTTTATGTGGATACATATTTTCATTTCTCTTGAGTAGATACCTAGGAGTGGAATTGCTGTGTCATGTGGTAACTCTAGGTTTAGTCACTTGAGAATTTGCCAAACTGTTTTCCAAAGTAGCTGCACCATTTTACATTCCCACCAGCAATATATGCAGGTTTTGGGGATGCCTTTTGACTCTTGGGAACCTGCGGCTCTAAGTTAGCAATGGGAGGATGCAGTGGGTATTTAATGAGGTTACTCAAGATCCTTAAAAAGATCTAGAAGTCTCCCTTGGGTATTGTCTTTCATGTGGCTTGGTGAGGCTGTGTCCTTCACCTGGTGCCTGTGCCCAGGGGCTGGCTGTATCTCTGGTGGTTTCAGAACCATCACTCAGGCATGCTGTTTAGGAGCACAGGCTTAGAGACCAGAGCTGTCTTTTGGGGGCCTGGCTCTGCCGTTTCTTAGCTTTTGGCTTTGGGGCATTACCTAATTTCTCTGACCCTCACTTTCTTTCTTTGAACACTGGAGACTAGTGCCTTTCTCATGGGATTATTGAGAGTGGAATAAGATAGTGGAGAACATAGACCCAGTAGGGCCCAACAAATGGTGGCAGTCTACCAGCTTGTGGTCACCTTATCAAATGCTCTTTTGCAGCAATTCTGACGACAATATGTTGAAAAACATTGAACTGTTTGACAAGCTGTCACTACGCTTTAACGGAAGGGTCCTGTTCATAAAGGATGTCATTGGGGATGAGATCTGCTGCTGGTCCTTTTACGGTCAGGGCCGCAAGATTGCTGAAGTCTGCTGTACATCCATCGTCTATGCCACGGAGAAGAAACAGACCAAGGTAAGGGCCTTGAAAGGACAGGTATGGGTGGCTGCTCTGAAGTACTTGTAGAACTTCCTTCCACTTGAGCAAAATAAAGAGGGAAAGGCTTTTAAACTGCTTTCTTTGCCTTGCGGTTGCTCATTGTTAAAATATTTATCTTTTAGGCCTCGGAAGTATGTAAGTGTAGGTCTTGAGGAAACAGAATGGCATTCCCCTTCTGACACTCAGCAAGTAGAGATAGTCATAGTGAATGCAGTTCCTTAGCCGTAAATTCAGATCCAGACTTACACTCCTTTGTGCTCCCTGCCAACATTTTTTCCCTTTGATGTCAGTGGTCTTTCTGAACTGCCTGAGCTCTTCCTCACCCACCTCCATACAACGTTATTTCCTACCAGTGTGGTCCCAGCTGGTCTCCCTCATGAGAAGAGCGGTCCTTCCTTCAAGATCCTGACTGTGGCTTTCTGGTCATGACCTGTGCTTACCAGGCATCTTCTGTCCTCCTTGTACTGCTGGCCCACAGCTGCCTTCCACCCTCTCTTGGGGCCTGCTCAGTGTTCCTTAGCTCCCCACCGTGTTGGCGTCCCTGCCCAAACTGTACTTACGTCCATTTTTATGTCCTCCTCTCCAAACCAAGAGGCTTGCCCTCTCCCTTCACTCCTCCCGCCATACCACTCCGTAAAGCTGGACGTGCCACGTGCTGCTGGAGATCCGGCTGCTGTTAGTTGGATTTCGCTCTCAGGTCTTCTGCTTGCCTGCCCTTCTTGGGCTGTGAGAGTGAGCTTGCTTTCTTTTGGGGACTTTTAATCACGATATACATTCTGTCATTTCTTTCTCAACCTATCTGAGGGAACTCGGATTACCAGTGCTGTGCAGTAGGTCTGCCATAGGCCAGTTGTCATGTCTGTCATCTGCCTCATCCCGGCACACAGGCGTAGTGATGTTGTCATTAGTCTGTAGGTCACCTGCTCGGGTGATGAGTGTCCCTGCAGCTTTAAGAGGCACACAGTTCCGTAGCATTCTGGAACTGTCCTCAAGCAAAGAGCAAATGAGAGAAAATCACATCACAAAGTAGAAACCAGAATCTTTTTTTTTTTTTTTTAACTTTTATTGAGAATTTAAGTCCTGCACAGAATTAAGAGTAGCACAGTGACCTCCCTGGACCATGACCCATCTCCAAGGACTCTGGTTCATGGTCACTCTTACGCGGTCTGTGTCTACTCTTCCTCCCCAGCACTCACAGGGCTGGCTTGACAACATATTTTATTCATTTAGAATCTATCCTAAAAGGATATATATTGTTGTTAAGGTAGCTAAAAAGAGGGAAAACACTGAGGTTCTTTTTTCTCTTAGAGATAGCAGGGCATGGGCCAGAGAGGGAACCAGAGTCATCGGCTTCCCAAACCACTTTCACGAGACACATCATGCCTGTCTTCTCTGAACTCTTTTTTTTAGAGCTGTGAAATCCTGTGACTGGACCCCTATTTCATCATGGTTTGGTTGTTTTTTGTTTTTTTTTAACATACTCTGGCTGCCTCTGCCCTTGGGTATTGTGATAGTCAACATACTGATCATGCTTTAAAAATATTAATACTTCTCATTTTTAGAGCTTAACAGGGAGCGATAGGATTTAGAGACCACGTGATCTGATCCCAGTTTTTTCTAGATTAGCAGATGGGTTCTGGAGTGAGCCCATACTTGTGTGTGTGAAGCTGGTTTGTGGCAGAGTGAGCACAGGAGGCCAAGGTCCCCTTCCCACGGCTCCTTTTGCTCTGCCAGCCTGTTCCTTTCTCCAGGGAAGCATGTGACTTTGGCTTTCCAGGGAGTTGGTGTCAGGGACAGCTGCCTGCTCAGGAACAGGTTTCTCCGTCATCCAGCCCAGACCTCTGGGAGCTGGGCTTTGGGTGACACACACATTTTACTGTCTTAAGCAACTGCAGATGTTCCATTTGGGATTTGTTTTTGTGGCTTTTTTCATAATTGGTATCTTCCTTGGTGCAACATCCCAGGTGCCTTACTAATTATTTTAGTTGTCATTTTGCTGGAAAGGGTATGCCTTGCTGAAATTAAAGTTTAAGCAGATGTTTAATACATACACTCCATTTGGTTCATACTTCTGATTCATACCTCTGATTCACTGAGTCCCAGGTAATCGTGAAGTATAGAATTCTGCCCTTCACTGGTCATTTTTCTTTCTGTTCAGATTGTGTCATTCTAGTGACCCTTTCCCCTGTCATTTCCACTCCTGTTGAGCCTTTCAGTGACTTGGACTTGTTGTTTTGTGTGTATTTGTTTTGGTTATTGGATTTTCCAGTTCTAAAATGTTCATTTTGTTCTTCTATCTGCTGTATCCTTGCAGAGAGTTCTTCTGTTTCCATGAGCATTTGCCCTTACTTGTTGGAACATTTTTACAACAGCTGCTTTCATGTCTCTGTCAGATAATTCCAACATCTTGTGTCATCTTGGCACTGGTGTCTGTTGGTTATCTTTTCCCACGATGGGGAGTTGAGATTTTCCTTTGTTTTTGTCAGTGTCTCACTCTGGTTGCCCAGACCAGAGTGCAGTGGCACGATCATAGCTCACTGCAGCCTCAAACTCATGAGCTCTCAAGCAATCCTTCTTCTTCAATCTCCTAAGTAGCTGGAACTATAGGCACATGTGGCCATGTCTGACTATTTATTTTTTATTTTTATTTTTTTGTAGAGACATGGTCTCACTATGTTGCCCAGGCTGGCTTGAACTCCTGGGCTCAAGCAATCCTTCTGCCTCAGTTTCACAAAGTGCTGGGATTACAGACTTGAGCCATAATGCCTGGTCTTCCTGGTTCTCCCTGTGCTTAGAAATTGTGAATTGTATTCTGGACATTTTGAGTGTTACATTACAGGATTCTGGGCCTTATTTAAATTTTAGGGAGAACATTGATATTTTTGTTTTAGGAGGCAATTGACCCAATTGGGTTCAGGTTGCAAGCTCCAACTAGCCTTCTGTGGTTGGTAGTTCCAGGGACGGGACAGTTCAGTTCACAAAGCCTTCAAACCTGTCCCATGTATATCTAATGCTGTGGCAAATCTGTCCCTAGCAGTGTCTGTCCCAATTTTCAATTCTTGCAGTCTGTGTTTGCCACTTAGAGGCAGGTCCTGCAGCTGAGTATGAGTCCAGAGTTGAGGTGCAACTTTGTTGGCTACTTTCTCAAGCTCTCCTTCTTTCACAGTCTCCTTAGTACTCTCAGCAGCTTCCTGAGGGCTCCCCTTTTTTGGCTGGCTGGGCAGAAGACTGGGCGTTAGTTACTCTGGCTCTGCCACCCGGTTCCTATGACTGTGCCCACATGTGGGGCCAAGTAGCATGAAGATAGAGAAACAAAGCAGCAGGTTCACCCCGTCCGGTTGAGACCACAGCTCTTCTCATCAGAAGGAAAGGTTCCCTCCCTGAGTTGTGACCCCTGCAGGCTCTGTTGCTGCCACAGCTCAGCTGCCACAGATTGCTCAGGGCAGATGTACAAAAAAACAGAGAAGGAAAATGGGCTGTCCTCCCACCCTCCGTGCATCTGAGACTCTGTCTGCTTCCCTGGCTGTTGGAGACCTTCTAGAACTCTCTGTCCTGGGTTCATTCCAGCTGCATTGATGCTGGCAGGGTACAGTGGTGCCCTCACCGCTGGTTTGGTATTGCTTCACATTCTAGTCTTTACCTCAGTCTGCCTGCTGCTATTCTCAGAGTCTTCAGCTGCTGTGTACATGCTGTCCGGGCTGGGTGGTGTCAGTGAGGAAGATGGTAGGGTGACTTACTCCATTTCTTAGAGTCAGAGCGTCATAGTCTACCCTTCAAAGCAGAGTGTAGTCTGTGAGTCCAATGTCTGGGCCCACTTATTTGTCCTTCCTCTTGTTCACAGCGCCTCAAGCCTGATGGGCAATAAGCCAACAGTGCTTTGCCAGACGAGAGGAATCGTGTCCATTTCTTGAAGGTCCAAGGGTGCTCTTAAGACTATTGTAAGCTGTTGAAGAGTTTGTGTGCAAAGCTACTCTGTTAGGAGCAACATATGGGCGTGACCTAAATGTCCATCCAAGTGAACTGGTTAATTGCATTGTTATGCATTGAATTTATGTTAGAGACAGGGTCTTGCTATCTTGCCCAGGCTGGAGTGCAGCAGTGCAGTCATAGCTCACTGCAGCCTCCAACTCTTGAACTCAGACTTTCCTCCCACTTCAGCCTCCTAAGTTACTGGAGCTACAGGCGCGTGTGTACCTGGCTTGCATTATTGTATTTTTTACAATTCCTTGGTATGGAATGATCTCCTGGTTAAGTTAGGGACAAGAAGAAGGTACACAGCAACCCATGTGGTGGGCGACGTTTTGTGTTTTTTAAAGTGTGTGAATATATGCCAAGGGTGTCCAAAAAATGTATACATGCTTTAAGAGATGTTATCTGTGTATTATTAAAAGTATTACTTTACTTTTAGTTCACCATAATCAGAAGTGTCTGGATGCTGGTGGTAACTACTTTGAGCACCTCGTGTAATTGCAGACGTCTAACATGACTTGTATTCGTCTTTTATTATCAGTATATATTATTTCAATCTTAATAGTTTTTTTCCTGTCTTAAAGGGTGTATACATCTTTTTGACACCCTCTGTAAATATACGCATTTTTACATGCACAGAATCTCTCAGGGTAAAATGATGAGAAGCGTTGCCTTCAAAAACGGAAACTGGGGGCAGGGGGACAGGGAGAACTATTTTCCTGCATTCCCTTGGTCTTTTGTGAATTTAGCACCATGTGTAAGTGTTGCCTGTGGAAAATAACAACTGATTTAAAAATAATGACAGTTTTCAGTGGACTCCGGGCCCTGCCCGGAAGTACAAATGGTAGCAGTGGTGGGCTGTGTGCGCACTTTGCTAACTTTCCTGCCCTGTATCTTGTGGGGCTGCAGGTCGAGTTCCCTGAAGCCCGGATTTATGAGGAGACCCTGAATATTTTGCTGTACGAGGCCCAGGATGGCCGGGGACCTGACAATGCACTCCTGGAGGCCACGGGTGGAGCAGCTGGGCGCTCCCACCACCTGGACGAGGACGAGGAGCGGGAACGGGAGCGGATCGAGCGCGTGCGGCGAATCCACATTAAGCGCCCCGATGACCGGGCCCACCTCCACCAGTGAGCCCACCTCCACCAGTGAGCCTGCCACAGCCCGAGCCGCCCCTCGCACCGCCCCTTCTCCCCGCCGTGCTGCACTCAGACCGTATGCGGGCTCCAGGGCACTTTCCACTTCCTCTGGAGCTTGGAAATACTTTTATAACAAGCCAGATGATTATTTCGGTATTTCTTGATGAAGCGAATTGATTGTTTTGACCCAGACGTATACACCCCTGTTGAACAAGCTGTGTCTAAGGTCTCTACTTTTCATGAGAACCCGAGAATCTATGGAGCCAAGGCTTCCTCGGAAGAAAAGTATGAATGAATGTGAAGCGTATGTAAGAACTGTTTGCGGTATTTATTTTTGTGGGTGTGACTCCCTGTTTGGGCTTTTCAGTTGACATTCCCTTAAGGGTCCTGTTTGATAGTTCTGAGAGGAGTTCTGTGGGTGGCAGCCACCAGAGGTTTCTTGAGCTCCCTGTTTCAGATTTCATGATCCTCCAGCCCTAGCAGATTGGCTCCTGGTTCCTGCATATCTGGCCCAGGAACAGTCTCTGTTGCTTTGCTAGAAGTTCACTCTGCCACGTGGTTTTGTGCCTAGAGCTTGTGCAGTGGAAATGTGACCTAATGAGCCTCTAAACTGTTTTTGCTAAATGTTGCTTTGGGTACAAAGCTGTGGCAAACCTTTTACTGCCTTGTTTTTGGCCTGGCACTGGCTGGGACCCCAAGTGTCTGTCTAGGAGCAGAGCTTCAAGGGCGGGGAGTGCTCAGCTCTGTTTCTGGCTACTTCCCTGACTCCTGCCCCTTCCAGTTACCCTCCTGGTTGCCCACTCTGTTCTAGGAAGGCTGCCTGACACTGAGAGGCATAGCTCACAGATTACCCCGCCAAGGGATCTACTCCTCCTCCTTTTCAGCCTTCCTGCCCTGAAGCTGGGTTTACTGCAGTCGGTGGGTGCCTTGCCCTTTGCCTAGAAATTCAGTGTGGACCAGACTCTCCTCCTGGCCTGGCATCTAGGGAGGGACACGCTTCTACCACCAGCCCCCTAGGAGCTTCCCAGCTAGAAACACAGCCGTCATCTGAAGACCCCCTTCCTTTCTTTGCCTCGGATTTTTACACAGTATAGCGTGGCCAGCAGTGACTAGGTCGAGAGGTTGTGCAGATACCTTTGGGTCCAGTCTGTGTCTGTGTTGGTGTGTGTTAAAGGGATATGTGACAGTTGGTGGGATGTGTGCTTGTGGGGCACAGGTGGCTCACGCTGGAGCCCAGTTGTGTGCACGTTGCTGGCGTGGGATGGACGTTCGCAGTGACCTACCTCTCAGGCTCCTCTGTGCCTGCCAGGGAACAGAAGGGAGCCACAACTGACATGGGTGGGTGAGACTAGACTAGGTAGAGTAGTCAAGGAGCATGAGTGTGCCAGGTGATGGGCCTTGCCTGTCATCAAGGGCACTGCTACTGTTTTATACCAAAGGTGTTAACATGGGCAGCCTTTGACACATGTAGTCCAAAATACGAGTCTATATTTTGAGACGGTTTTTACAGCTTAGACCTTGTACGTACTGCCCTGCCTTTATTTTGTATCCAGCAGCAAAGTCTACAATAAAACTTTAAAACAATCGTTACTGAACATCAAATCCATATACTGGGTAGATGTTTTTTAAACTGTCGTGTAGGAAACTTTTATATTAGGACATTTGAATTTTACTGTTAAGGAAAGAGGGTTTACAAATAATGTTTTGTAACTATTTTATACTGTTTAAGTTTTAAACACCAACCCTGCCGTTTGGGTTGACCTTTTTTAGAAAGTTAAAGTGAATGTCAGTTCTGATGTTTTCTGTAGGAATGGAAAAGCCATTATATAAACTGTTGTGAACGTCTGTGTGAAGAACAAGTCTGTGGAACAGTTTTGATTTGTTCCTTCTAGGGCTGTGACCTAGTGTTTCTGGCAGCTCTCTCTACTGTCCCTGTCCTCAACTTGGCGCCTGTTCTTCTGTGTCTTTGCCTCTGTGAGATGTGTACAGGTTCCTAAGACATTCCAGGGTGGATGACACTGTTCACTGCCTCTAGCCATAAGCAGACAGTGTTGGCTGGTCCCAGCTCTGTCACCGACTAGACTCAGCAAGAAACTGATTTTTCTTATGTTAGCCTGAAGGGCAAAAATCAATATTTATAATTGAAGAACCATTCAAGTAAAACACTGGCCTAAGATTTGGTAAAGCGCAAGGTTTTATTACATGTTGTAATAGCTTACAAGTTTTTTAAAAAATTGGAACAGCTTTTGGTCTGTTGGAATCAAGTTTAGTTTGATCGTTTTTTGGATTTTTTTTTTTTTTTGCATAAGCCATCTGATAGGGGAGGGGGTATGCCCCAGGCAGTTCCTGCCGTTCTGTGGTCGCTGTGCAGGTGCCCCAGCCCCCATTAGGTGTGTGTGCCTGTACCCTGCAGCAGCTGCCCAGGAGCTGGGCGAGCGACTCAGCCCTCCCTCTCCAGTCTGTGCTGTCTTCAGGGCTCCACCCTCAGTTACTATAGTACATTTAGGTGTGTCCTTCACCTTTCTGTCTCTTTGCCCTCAGAAAAAATGCTGTAAGTTTTAGAAGTAGTCACTGTTGTTGTATAAGCACTTGTGGACATATATAAAATAAAAGTCATATAGTACTTCTATCTAACTCTGTTTCCTGGGTCTTTTCTGAACTGCCCAGCACAGCTGGGCCACTGAAGTACATCTGCAGCAAAGAGCAGGACAGGCCCCACATTCAACCTTGCCATCTCAAGGCTGCTTCAGGAGAAGGGAGAGATGAGGCCTTTAGCTGTGGTGGTTGAATTCAGATACCGAAAGGAAGTCTCAGGTTAAAGGCTGCCTGGCTTGGAAAAAAGCAGAATGATCCACTGGTGTTACCACTGATTTACTGGGGGGAGCTGGGGGGACTCAGCTCACCATCTGGGACCTGAAGAGCCTAATAGAAACTTAACCAAATTCCTTGACACTTCTAAGTTCCATTTATTTGAAACAAAATCCAAATAACACAGCTTTATGAAATTTTCTTTACTACTGTCAGACCACAGAATGTCTTCGATAGGTTCTCAAACTGTGACTTGAAGCAAAACCAGTAGGTTAATGGATGTAAACAAGAGGTATGTTCCTACAGCATATTTCTGGTCACAGAAACATCACCAAACTTTTAAATGAAGACCAAAACACTTCTAATATTAAGCACTGAGGTACATGTGAACTATACATACATTTAATTAAATTAAAAATAATACCCAATTTTTGGTGCATCAGAATGATGGTGGTCATGGTGGTGGTGGTGGGTTAAATCAAGGAATGTTTGCAAAGAGAACACTGTAAGAGTACTTTGTTCTATCACACAGTTCAAAACCAGACAGTCACAAATATGGCAGCTTGCTGAGCAGTTTTATACTATGACATTTATTGTTAGCATTTGTATGATTCTCATATACTCTGTGAATTTTTATCTTACAGTAATTTGGATTCATTTATTTTCCAGCCTGCATATTTCCAGTTCAGGGTCTCAGGTGGCCTGAACCTGTCTCATCAGCTCGGGGCACAAGGCAGGAACCCATCCTGGATAGGACACCATCGCAGGACATGCTCACACACACCCACAATCAAACAGAGGTGTGGAGACACACCAGTTCGCTTGATGTGTACATCTTTGGGAATGTGGAGAAAACTGGAATAACCAGAGAAAACCCACGCAGATGGGTTTTCTGCATGGAAGAAACATGCCAAGACCACAGGGACCGGGAATCGATTTTTTTTTTTCTTATCAATGTTATAACACAATGGCATGGAATGAAAAAATGCTCTTTGAGAATTTGCTGCACATAATATTTCATGCATCTCAGGGGCAGCTTGACAAAGGTAGAGAATCTTACCCACCCTATGATGAGATGCTGAAGTGCCTGTCAAGTACAGGTACTGTTGGGGATGGTGAAAACCACGTTTGTGGGTGACCTGAGGTCAGCTCCCAGAAGAAGACATTTTAATATTGTTCCATAGGGCAACTGAGAAGCTGGGTTAGGCTTTGGCATAACGTGCTGCATGGTTTCTTTAGATGAGATGCTTTTCCTAGTGCTGTTGGAATCTTGAAGATGTAGCTAACTGCATCAGATCCCTGATTCCCCAGTTCTTTCCTCAGTTGGAGCAAAAATGGCGATGGGAGAGGTCAGGTGCCATCCTCTATCAGGACTTCCTCCGTACTGACACCTGGGAGAGCCATGCTTCGGTTAGAGACCTCCCAGCTCCCTTCACTCAGAAGGAAGCAGTTATCACTTCACTGACACCATCCACAAAGTGAGAGGCCAGATGTAGAAACTGGCTGGCTTAGACTGTTAGCCTCTTCAGCTTGAGCCAGTTAGGGAAGAAGATAGACTCTGTGACCCCAGAGGAGAGAGCCTCAATCTTGGGGCATACATTTTTTTTTTTTTGAGTTGGAGTCTCACTCAGTCACCCAGACTGGAGTGCAGTGGTCGCTCCCGGCCACCACAGCCTCGACCTGCTGAGCTCTGGCGATCATTCCGCCTCAGCCTTCCAAGTAGCTGGAACTATGGGCATGGGCTACCACGCCCGGCTAATTTTTTTTGATTTATTGTAGAGATGATGTCTTGCCAAGTTACCCAGGCAGGTCTCGAACCTGCGGGCTCAGGCAGTTCACTCACCTCGGCCTCCCAAAGTGCGGGATTACAGGCTGAGCCACCAAGCCTGGGCGGGGCATACATTTTAAGATAATTAAAAAATCACCTTACTGTTTACAGCTAAAATGATCCTTACTGTAACTTGTCCCTGAAAGAGTTAACTGTTTAGGAGCAATTATGTTATATAAGATGATTTTATGGGCAAATATATGTAAATTTAAATGTGTATGAGACAGTCCATATTGATAGACCATTTTTTAATTAGTTTGTGTCAAATAATTCTTGGTATACATACAAAATACATTTTAAAGATTCAGCTTCTCTGCTTTTAACACATCATTTTCCACCAACATTGAATCAAAACATGCTCCATGTCCTACCTGCCAGCGGGGACTGTGGGGATCCTCACCCCAGTATGGGGACTCCCTCTGGGAGGGCAAAGCACCTGAGTGCTTGGGCTTGGCCCAGCAGAGTGGTTCCAACCCTGTATTCACTAGACATTCTGTCCTCATTAGACCTGTGCTCTCTTATGTGCTGGGCCACACTCCCAATCAATTAAGTCTCAGATGGCGGGGAGCGATGGGGAAGGGACATAAGCACACTGGTGGCAACATGGAGAACCATGTGAGAACCACTGTAATGAAGACAAAGCCTTTGCCATCCAGTGAAAAGTTGGACTTTGGCATTTGAAACAGAAATATTTCATGTCCCCTTCTGGTTCCCTGGCAGTTAAAGAAGGTAATTTATATACCTCTAGTATCCATTTCTTACAGTCTTTCAGATGTAAAATCAGGAATAGAGGAAGACATGAACTAACTTGACTCCAGTCAATCTATGGACTGGAATTGGTAGAATTTCTACCCTGTATTCTCCTCTAAAACTACATACCTCCCTCCCCAAACATAGCCCTACTCACCACTGTTAACTGTCCATTTTTATCTTTATAGATTTGTTCTTCTGGTCCAGTGTTGAAAACGATTGTACCTTCTTTTCCGGGACTAATATAAAACTGTAAACTTAAAATACACAAAGTGACAAATTACTGTCATATCCCATTTTCTCCCCTCAGCCTTTGGTTTGCAGAAGAAATTCACTGATGAAGCTTGACTGATTTCTAGATAAAATTCCTGTTTTAGTACAGTGTTTTATTGCATACTTAAGCAACCAAAGGAAGAAAGTCATTTCTACAGCTGGGCAATTACATGCGTCTGTAGCTATTGTGAAATCGACTTAGCACATTCAACTCTTCAAAGAGCCCCTCTGATATCTGTGGAACCACCTGTGCACATCACCCTGGAACTCTTACAGAGGCTGGGTATTCTTTCAGAGGGACAGCAAAACAAGCTACAACACTCTCAAAGCTCATCTGTCTCTTACTATTCCACCTATGAATTTGCTCATCTGGTTGAAAAACTTGGAATAGCACAAGTACAAGGGAAAAGAAACCACTCTCCAGGATAGCCTGCCTTCACGGGACTTGGAAGCTGCATGATTCAGTCTGAAGGAAAGGACGGAGCGTGGGCCTTGGGAGTCGCACACTATTGTCGCTTGGCTGTGTGACTTCTGGCATGCTGGTTAGCTTCCTTGTGCTCTACTTGCCTCGCCCAAGAAATAGAAAAGGTGGCACCAACTCTGAACTACTTTAGAGTTGTTGAGAGAATTAATTATTATTGTTTTTCTACAGATAGGATCTCACTACATTGCCCAGGCTGGGTTTGAACTCCTGGCCTCAAGCTGTCCTCCTGCCTCAGCCTTCTAAAGTGCTAGGATTACAAGCGTGAGCCACCACATCTGGCCAAGAGTATTATATTCTTATGTGCTAAATATTTTTCTTTTACATCCTAAAGAAATTTTTTCCTAATCAATCTGTAAGCAACCTGCAAAGCTATAACTCAAACTTTAACTGCCCTCACAGGTACTGAAGCAAAGGTGTGGCTGTGACCTCTGGCCCAGAGGTTCACCGTCTACATGGTGACAGCTTTCCTCAAGAACATAAACACCTCCTTTGAAAATTATATGAGGAAAACACTGGCTTACACCTGTAATCCTAGTGCTTTGGAAGGCTGAGGCAAGAAGATCACTCAAGGCCAGGAGTTTGAGAATAGCATGTGCAACACAGTGAGACTCCATCTCTACAAAAAATAAATTTAAAAATTAGCTGGGGGTGGTGGTACACACCTGTAGTCCCAGCTACTTGAGAGGCTGAGGCGGGAGGATCACTTGAACCCAAGAGTTCGAGGCTGCAGTGAGTTATGATTGTGCCACTGAACTCCAACCTGGGCAATAGAACAAGACACTGTCTCCACTACAAAGAAAAACTATGGGAAGACTATTGCTTCCTGAGGTCACTGAGAAGTCACTGACTTATTCACGTGTCTGGAGCCCAAGACCCTAGGGGAGAAGATGGGAAATAGTTCTTCATGGAGGATAGCAAGGGTGCACCACTAGAGAACTGTTCCCACCCCAGCTGGTAGATGGTGGAAGGAGGAGGCAGCATGGGTGAAGGGATGAACACCTGCTTCTTCCTTGACCAGTTCACAGACATTTAGCATTGACGAGGAAGCCACCTACCTTTCTTGGACAACATTCACAATGTTCTCCTTCTTAACTAGCATGACGAGCTTAGTAACTGCTTCAAATATATGCTCACACTGTAAAATGGTATCCCCCTGCAGTGGAGAGGAGACAGATGTGGTTTTACTATCAATGATTTAAAGGAAACACACCCAAATGCTGAGATTCCATGGTTTTCAGCTTTACATTTTAGTAGCGTATTGTGTCTTAGCAGAGACTGGTGGCCATCAATTACCTTTTGCTTATTGTCCTCTGGCAAAACATGAATGACCAAGACTCCGTCACTCAGACTGCTGGTGGAGACACCTTAAGACAGATCCAGAGTTAGGGTCCAGAAGCTGGACAGCTTGGCATTAATACAGAAGAAGAGACCCACCCAGGGACTACCTAGCCCCATGCTTTATTCTCCTGCTGGGCCCTGTGGGATAATGGGCACACTTCAGAAATCAGCCTGCTACTGGGCTGTGATCTGAATAAAAATCAGGCCATCGCAGAAGGCAACTATCGTCCAAACTGGATACTTGAGTAAAGTGGTGCTTTTGATATTTATGCCGGGATCAGAGACACAGGTCAGGCTAGGCCACTCTGCTCTTTCTTTTTTCTTTTTTTGAACAGGATCTTGCTTCTGTCACCCAGGCTGGAGTGCAGTGGCACAATCATAACAGCCTCTAACCTCTGAGCTCAAGCAATCCTCCCACCTCAGCCTCCCAAGTAGGTGGGACAACGGGCGCGAGCCATGGTCCCCAGCTACTGTGGGCTTTATGGGCACCGAACACATGTATCTCACATTTGAGGGCTTCATTACTGGTATTTCCAGTAGTCGAGTGAACTTGGAATTGTCTTAAGATTGCCCACTTCTTACCTTTGAGTGCTGAGTACTCTATTTTCTGCTTGATTTTGGCAAGTTCTACCACGTAAGCTGCTTTCTGAGTAAGGATGAGTTGTCGCTGCCGCGGTTTGAAGCCTTTCCTGTCATATTTAATGACTGGGGTACCATACTGCAAAGAGGTCACCATCACCACGAGGGGAAGTTATTTCACGGGGGAGGCGGGCCAGAGTACTGAGTTTCTTGCTGCTCAGACTCCGGTGAAGTTATCCCAAGCACTCAGCAAGGTCCAAACATATCATGTATAAACAGGGTGATTTTTCTGAGCCCTGGCTCCCTGCATGGTAGATTTCAATCCCCAGCTCTGCCTGCCTGGGTTGCCCAATAAGGATGTCAAGGCCATGGCCACCTGCCACGGGGTCTGCTCTGAAAAACCCTCACAGCCAGGGGGGTGACCCAATACAGTCACACTGGCTTCTGTTCTTCAGAACCAAAAGGGTGGCACACACGACAAACATGGGTGTCCGCTGGCTGCTCCATGCCAGGCCTCAAAATCCTCTGAGCACACCCGTCCTCTCAGCAGCCCCATCTCCATGGTCACAGGAGATTGAAGGACCCTCCGAGGGCTTAGAGACCTGTCTGGGATCTCTCAGCTGATAGGGTAAGACGTCAGCATCAGCCCCCATGCCCTGTGCCGCCCCCCAGGCGCTGTGAAGCTCGTGGCTACCTTTCACTCAGGACAGGAAAACAGGCCAGGAGTTCTAGCGCAACAGAAAGGACCCTAAGAACAGCAAGCAACAAATAAATCTAATGTTCTGTGTCCCTCATCATCTTAGTTAGCACCCAGAGTGTCCTTGAGGTTGGGAGCCCCGCCCACCCAGCTACACGCCTGCATTTTAAAAAGCGCTTTCAGACACTCCCTATGGAGAAAGCAGACCTGTTCTCAGGCTTAATGGGGGAGTCCTGTTGCAGGCTGAGGACAGACGTGGCCTTACCTGGATTTTCTCATTGCTAATTAGCTGAAGCACTTTGGGGTTAATGTCTCCTTCATCTACGGAGGGAACCAGAACACCATGAATCATCACTAAATCCCAACCCTGTGGAAAAGTCACTGGTATCTGCTGGTTTTATGTTCTTCTGTGCTGAGATCTCAGCGGGGGAAACAGCTGTCAGGAAATGCTACTCAGTAGGACATCTTCCTTTGACTTTTTTTTTTTTTTGAGTTGGAGTCTCACTCGGTCGCCCAGACTGGAGTGCAGTGGCCGCTCCCGGCCATTGCAGCCTCAACCTGCTGGGCTCTGGCGATCCTTCCGCCTCAGCCTTCCAAGTAGCTGGAATTACAGGCATGCGCTACCACGCCCGGCTGATTTTTTGATTTATTGTAGAGATGAGGTCTCGCTGCCCAGGCGGGTCTCGAACCCACAGGCTCAGGCAATCCACTCACCTCAGCCTCCCAAAGGCGCGGGATTACAGGCTGAGCCACCGAGCCTGGCTCTTCTTTGACATTTTTTTAGAATCTGCAATGGTACGTAGATGGGAACTTGTACTTACCTATTCGACTGTTGGCAAACGCCTGATTTAAACTTTCTGCATAGCCTTCTTTCTTTCCCTTGAATATCTCACTTGTAACCACCTTTTGCTGCATCTGGTAATACATAATTGAAAGTATGAAAATGGGAACCTTGGGTAGCCCTTTGGGACAGAGGAGCTTAAGACTCATGACAGCACACACTTCCCTGGATACGTCGTGGGAGCTATGTTGCCTGAGAGCACCGAAGTCAGAACACATTCCTGGTTTGGCCACAAAGCCCTAAAAATCCTACTGGTAGAGACAGGTTGACTACCGCTAGCCCTCTCTCGTACTAGCTTCCTCTTTTTAGGACTTCAGAGAGCAGTTTGTTTATTTCCTCTAGATCAGAGATCATAAACTACAGCTCATGAGCCAGCTCCTGGCTGCTGCCTGTTTTTGTAAATAAAGTTTTATCAGCACACAGCCATGCCGTTCATTCACATATTGTCTATGGCTGCTGTCCTGGCAGCAGTGAGCATATGGCCCACAAAGCCTAAAGTATTTCCTCTCTGGTCCTTTATAAAGACCTGCAGATGAGCAGCAACAAACCCGGGCCTCCAGCAGAAAGGGGCCTGTGTTCTTTGCGGCACAGAGACCATCTGAATTGTGTTCCCATGGTGACAATGCGAGCCACCAGCTGGCATTCACTGAGGGTTTTGGGCTAAGAGGTCTACATAAAGTTATCCTCAACACATTGAGGCATGGGACTAGCATTTCATCCAGCTTATAGGTGAAATGGTGGGTGAGGACTCTGACACTAGCAGTCTAATTGCAGGACTAGCACTCATCCCCGCCACCCTCCTGCCCCTGCAGACATACGCCCCTACCAGTGCTTTCTGCTCCGCTGTGACACCTTGGCAGTACTTCCGAACCAGGTTCCTCATGCACATCTTCCTGAGCAGATCCGAGGCCTGTGGAGAACACACCTCCTGTGTATCTGCCCCATGCACGCCCTGTCTCAGGCTGTGGCAACTGAAACAGAAGCTTTAAATTCAGCTGAGTTTAAAGTACAGCACTGATGTTTGATCGTCAACGAAAGCAGCTAACCTTCCCATCTTGCCCCAGTTTCACTATTGCTTAACTAGTGGTTCTCAAACTCGGAGAGGTTGATGAATCACCCAGGGAGTTGGTTACAAATGAGATTCCTAAAGGTCTGACTCCGTGGATCCAGAGTGGAGCCCAGGAGTCTTGCGGTAGCCCACTCTATGTAACAGACACTCAGGTCATCTACAAGAAACACTGTTCTGAGAAGGCTACGTCATGGATAGAAACCATTCAAGAGTGCTCTGTCTAAACACTTCCTCACCAGCTTCATGAGGCTAGGAAGGATATTGCAAATTCTGAGGAGTCCAATTTCTTGGGTCAAGTCCTTGCGAAGAAGTAAACTAAGGCAGCCCTTTCAAGCCAGAGGGAAGCCACACAAAGGAATGACAAGAGTGCGCTCCATCAGTGCCTGTGTTACTCACAACATCAGTGTCCCAGATTAGTCCTTACGTTTTCCAGGATGCCAGGAGGCCTCAGCCAGCTCCCGTCCAAGACATTCTTTGGAACATGATACCGAAGATTCAGGACGTAATTCTTCCGCACAAACACTATAAACTCCTCGTTGTCAGGACAAAGAGGTTTGTTGCGATTGATGAATCCTTTGATGAACCTAAAGAGGAAAAGTGTTATGTTGGCTTTCTGGCCCATGTCCTCACTGAGATTCACATCCTCTTCCCCATTTGTTTGACTTAAAAGAGGCCGCAGTGGGCTGGGCTCGGTGGCTCAGCCTGTAATCCGGCGCTTTGGGAGGCCGAGGTGAGTGGATTGCCTGAGCCCGCGGGTTTGAGACCCGTCTGGGCAACTGGGTGAGACCTCATCTCCACAATAAATAAAAAAATTAGCCGGGTGTGGTAGCGCGCACCTGTAGTTCCCGCTACTTGGAAGGCTGAGGCGGAAGGATCGCTGGAGCCCAGCAGGTCGAGGCTGCAATGGCCGGGAGCGTGCCACTGCCCTCCAGTCTGGGCGACAGAGTGAGACTCCAACTCAACAACAAAAAAAGGAGGCCGCAGTGGTAGAGGTTGTTTAAATGATCGCATAGGCCAGAAACCAGTCATGTATCCCACAGGCCAGATCTGCCCCAAAGATGTGTTCTGTTTCACCCACACTGCTTTTTTGTTTTGAGTAGCTTGAATGAGTGGCTGATTTAAAAACAAGCTGGGGCTAGGTGTGGTGGTTTGGGCCTGTAGTCCCAGCTACTTAGGAGGCTGAGGCGGGAGGATCACTTGAGGCCAGGAGCCTAGCCCGAGCCACATAATGAGACCCTGTCTCTGCAAAAATAAATAAATAAATAAATAAATAAAATTGTTTGAAATTGAGAGACATTACAAAAAAGCCAGATTTCAGCTTTCCTTGCAAATTCAAGCAATCTGGCAGCGTTTCCCCATGGCAGCAGTCAACTAGAAGTGGTCCAGTTTGCTGCAGTCCCTACCATACCCTATTGTCCTATCCCAACTCCTGAGACTCACTCATTTTACCTGCCTGGTATCAGAAGGCATTTGGCTTTGTGACTTTTGAGCGAGGCTCAGAGAAATGACAACTGTATTGAGTTGTAATCACCATCAAATTCGGAAGCTTGGAGCAAAGGGATGGGCTTGAATTCCTAACGGTCTCCTGAAGGCAAGACCTCTCTGCACAAATCCAAAAATCACACAAAAAATCGACTATATCCATGACCATCCTCCGCAGTGCCCAGGTGTGTAATGACCTCTCCTCCCTGTGGTGCTCGAGAACTTACTTTCTGATCACCTGCACAGCCCACTTTCTCCTTTGGATCTCCTTCCGAGCCAGGGCTCCACGCCAGTGGGCTTCCAATTTGATGGCTGAAAGAGTTCACTGCTGGCATTAGAAGGCGAGCACAGTCATAGATAAATATAACAGGCTTTCCCAGAAAGTTGTGTCCACTCAGTGAACATCTGGACGCCCACCATGGCAACCTGCTAGCCCCAGAGTTGAATGTCATCTGTGCTTACGTGGGGGTGCTCAAACAACAACTGAACCAGGGAGACACAAGAACAGAGGGTACTGTGGGAAGCTTTCAGATCCCCAAAATTACATGAGGGGGTCAGAGTTTACCAGTCTTTCTCGGGGATAGGAATGGCACTTGGGATGGTATAGATTAGTCTTACCATGTGTTTAGCTTGCCTCACTCAGTGTGTACTTTGATTTAGTTGTCTACATTTAAAAATTAGGATACACACACAAACTGGGACACACAAAAATTAGATTCTAGCTTCTCCCAACTTTTAAATGCTCTTTGGATTTTTTCAGTTATTCAAATTATTTAAATGCTTTTTAAAAAAAAATTCCTCAGAGCAGCATTGTTTATATTACAAAAACAGGCAGCCGGAAACAACCCAAGTATCCCTCAACAGAACATTGAAGGTGTAGTATACTTATATAGTTCAGTGGGCCGGCAAACTACAGCCTGCAGGCTTGCTGCCTGTTTATATAAATAAAGTTTTATTGCAACACGACCATGCACATTTAGTTACATATTATCTAAAGTTACTTTCCTGCTACCATGGCAGACTTGAGTGGCTGTGACAGGAACCATAGCACACACAAGTCTAAAATGTGCCCTGATATGATGGAACATCAGCAGCTATGAACATGAATAAATCCAGACACAACCCCTTGCCGGATTTCAAAAACAATTTAGAGGGCAAAAATGCTGTCCAAAGGCCAGATGTGGGCTATGCCCCAAATCCTTGTGCTTTGGGAGGCTAAGGGAGGAAGATCACTTGAGGCCAGGAGTTAAGACACCACCCAACCTGAGCAGCATAATGAGATTCTGTCTCTACAAAAGATGAAAAAAGAAAAAATTAGCTGAGTGTAGGGGTATGCCCCTGTAGTTCCAGCTATTCGGGAGGCTGAGATGGGAGGTCTGCTTGAGCCAGGAGTTTAATACTACAGTGAGCTATAATCACATCACGGCACTCCAGCCTGGGTAACAGAGCAAGACCCTGTCTCTAAAATGAATAAATAAAAATGTTTAAAAATTAAGACTTAAAATGTTGCCCAAAACACCAACAGTATACTTTTATTAACTTTAAAACATGCCCAACTATAAATATATTACTAAGACATGCATCCATGGATGGTTAAACTATAAAGAAAAACAAGGGGCCAGGCACACAATTTAGAGTGTAAAAATGTTGCCAAAAGGCCAGGTGTAGATTGTGCCTGGAGCACCGTGGGAGGCTGAAGCAGGAGAATTGCTTGAGCCCAGGAGTTTGAGACCAGCCTGGGCAAGATAGTGAGACCTCATCTGTACAAAAAAAAATCAAAAGATAAGCCAAGTGTGGTGGTGCACACCTGTAGTCCCAGCTACTCAAGAGGCTGAAGCAGAAGGATCACCTGAGCCCAGGAGGTCAAGGCTGCGGTGAACTGTGACCATGTCAATGTACTCCAGCCCAGATGACAGGGTGAGACCCTGACTCAATAAATAAATAAATATAAAATACATAAAATGTTAAAACTTGGTTTAAAAAGAAAAACAAAGGAACGATCAATGCAAAATTCAAGAGAGTGTTATTTCCCAGAAACATGTGTGGGGTGGGCATTGTTGGAGAATGTGATTGGGGACGGACAAGAACTAGGGGCTTCAAGGGTACTTGTGGTATGTGAAATCTTTCTCAAAAAATTATTCGTTAAAGGTGCACAAGTTGTGAATCAGATCAAACACACCCATGGAACAAACACAGGCCCCTATGTTATCATCTCTAGTTAACAGGGTGAAGACGAGAAGAGGCCCTAGAACCTGACCGCAAAGCAGCCCCATGCCAAGGTTTCAAGGGCAGACTTAGAGAGAACTAGAAGATGAGCCTGTGCCCTGGGGGCCAAGAGGGTAAGAAGGAAAGGGTTCATCTCAGGACCCTGACCAACTAGGAGGTTCCGGGGTCATTCTTACCTGCTTGTCTTTTCCTCACATATTTTCTTCTTCCCAGGCAGCCTTTGTATGTGGCTTGGATTCTTGCAACTTAAAATAAGACAAAAGTTTTGGTGAAATGGTTCTTCATTTGTGCACCTTTGTGGTTGTCACCTCAGGGGGAGGGATGTCAGACGCGGGTCTCAAAGGCAACCTGGGAAGCTAAGTCTGCATCACTGAGATGCGAGGTGCCCACTTGGCAGGTTACCTTAAGCCTGGCTCCCAGACGCTGCCTGGTAATGGGAATTACTCTTTCCTTCCCCCCAGGGCAAGGAACGAAGGTGCTAAGAGTGCCCCAGTTCCACGCTGGGCATTAGGACCTGCCCCCCCCCCCGCCCAGTGCTAGGCCCCTGGCAATGCAGCTGTTGAGGAGTCTGAACTCAGGCCTAAGTGACCACAAAGCACACACTGGCCCTTGGCTCCTCCATCCTCTGTCCACCCCTCCCCACA